>NW_006921949.1:2658381-2659417 GCF_000298275.1 Orycteropus afer afer
ATCCCAACAAATGAAGATTTTCACATAACACAGGTGTGAAAAGAGAATAAATCTTCATTTAAGGCAGCAATTCTCAAACTTTTTAGTGTCAGGGTCCCTTCTTAAAAATGACTGAGGACCTTAGAGCTTCTGTAAATATGGGTTATCCATTTTTACCATACTGAAATTAAAACTGGGAAAATTTTCAAGTATTTATTAGTTTATTTTAAAAAATAACAGTTTAAACTCATTACATGTATAAATAATATTTTTAACAAAAAAAAAAAGCTATTTTGTAACACCCTCCCCAAAGCTAGCGAGAATAATGACATTGGTTAGCATTTTTTGCAAAATTAATATGTGACTTAATAAAAGATGGCTGGGTTCTTCCATCTACTACATTTAATCTGTTGCATTCTGCTGTTTTGGTATACGGTGATGAAGAAATTCTAACCTCACACTGGGAAGTAATTAGAAAAGAGTATTTTAATAATAGTCTTATTTAGAGAATCATGACTGTTCCTTGATGCCATTCCGAAGTTCCACAAGTGACAATTTTCAAAGGTCATTTGCAATGTGGAATCTAAAGCCTTATCAGTGAACATTTCTTATTCTGTTACATTAAAATCCATTGGTCTCTCTTACATTTGAATGGATATTTTACCCATGTATGGCTTTGTAACATCTGACATTGGTCATTTGGAAAATGGTGGTTCACTGTATTACATAGATCTTCCTAATTCTGACACATTTCATTATACAGTATCAAGCAACTACATTCATTAATATAATCAGCCATCTCATCAGAACAGTCTTCCTAAAGTTGTCAAGCTCTTGGTAGCAGATGCAATTTTCCAAAATTCTGACTTTCACTGGAAAGCTGAAATTTCATCATTGGCAATAAATGCTATCAGTTATTTTCCTTGAAGACTTTCTGAAGTGAAATTGGCATTATTATTACTTTTAATTGTGATTTGGGTGAATGTTTACAGAGCAAATTCATTTTCCATACAACAGTTCATACACATTTTGTTTCATGACATTGACTGCAGTCTCT
>NW_006921949.1:2659972-2661012 GCF_000298275.1 Orycteropus afer afer
CATGTGTTTTTGGGTTTTTGTCATTCTTCTCTAAAGATGTTGCTGAGAATTGTTGTATCTTAGATGGCCACTTGCAAGTTTTTAAGACCCCAGTCACTACTCACCAAAGTAGGATGTAAAATAGTGTTTTTGTGTAGTATGTTATGAAATTGGCATTATTTTTAGCTCAAGTCCGTGGCAGTAAATACGAACACTAACTAGTACAATTCATTGCCACTGCCTTGATTTGTGTTAAGACACCAGCAATTTTATTCATCATTGTTTTTTAATACCACCAAGTAAATGTCAACAAATTGAAAACAGTAAATAATGTCTTCATATTATTAGGAAAATATTTTTAACCTTGCAGGCTCCTTGAAAGGATCTTGGGGGCATCCACCAACCCAAGGTCTGCAGACTACACTTTGAGAACCCCTGATATGTGATGTCTAGATTCCTTGATTATACCGAAACCAAAACTGCCATCAAGTCGATTCTGACTCTTTACTTAAGCATGGAGGAAAATAAATGTCTCAAACTTATATCAAGGAGCTCTGGTAGTGTAGTGCCTAAAGCAATTGACTGCTAACCAGAAGGCTGGCGGTTCAAAACCACCAGCCACTCCTCGGAAGAAAGATGGGGCAATCTACTTCCATAGTAATACTGCCTCATAAACCCAAGGAGGGGTCGCTATGAGTCAGGTCTGACTCGATGGTGCATAACAACAAAAACAACAAAACCTATATCATAGATATATCAACTATTTTACTTAAAGACAACATTGCAGTTAATCATCATGGTGGCACAGTGGTTAAAGTATTCGGGACGCTAACCAGAAGGTCAGCGATTCAAACCCACTGCCCGCTTTGTGGAAGAAAGATGTAGCAGCCTGCTTCTGTAAAGATTTACAACCTTAGAAACCCTATGCATATGTTCTACTCTGTGCTATATGGTTGCTATGAGTTGGAATCGACTTGGTGGCAGTGGGTGGTTTTTACCAATACTGAATATTTTAATATTTTTCATCCTTACCAATTTAATAAGTAGAAACTGTTCTTATT
>NW_006921949.1:2662929-2664736 GCF_000298275.1 Orycteropus afer afer
TGTGAGAAAGCTGGACAATGAATAACAAAGACTGGAGAAGAGTTGATGTCTTTGAATTGTGGTGTTGGTGAAGAATACTGAAAATAACCTTGGATTGCCAGAAGAATGAACAAATCTGTCATGGAAGAAGTGCAGTCAGGACCATTTCCCCTGCTATGAAGAGAAGGTGCAATGGAGCGTGTCTTTGGACCTGAGATCCCTACGCTGGACTTCCTTGGCAGAGACAATAAGCTGAGATGACCAAGACGACCAACCAGGTGAGGAACCAAGAGGCACAAGATGGAGCTGCGGGTTTGCCCACCCAAGGAGTGAGACAGCTGAGTGCTTTTGGGGCAGGAAGCTTGCTGATGGAGTGGGGTGCACCTAGGTGTACCTATTGGCAGAGCTAAAAGAGCTTTGTAACACTTGCCAGAGTGGGGCAGAGACCAGGCCAAGAAGCCATGGGCCAGGGAGACATAGCAGAGCAGAGACTTTCCTGATAGAAGAATTGTATCCTGAGAACATACCTGAGTGTAGCCTGTAACTTCCCTAATAAACTCCATATCGTGAGTATTGTCTGTGAGTTCTGTGTGGCCATTGCAACATATTATTGACCCCAGTAGAGAAGTAGTGAGTGCTGTGGAAGGGACGGTTGGTGTCAGAGTTGGTAAAAAGGTTGGAGGGTGGCAAGAAGTCTGGCCTCGTAGGAATAAGCCTTGGGCTGCTGATGGTGATTCTCTCTCCCCTTTATGAGGTGGGAAGAGGCAGAAGATGCTGCCCCCACACCCTTTTTGCAGCACCTAACAACGTAAACTATAGTGTACTATACTGAACTAAACTAATCTGAAGCCAGTTCACCTGAGTTTGAGTACTGCTGACTTTGTCACTGACTTGCACTCTGTATCAGGCAGAGCTACTTTTCTGTATCTCAGTTTCCTCAACAGTAAATTGGGATTGATTGACTGATTTCTTCGTTCATCAAATATTTATACTGTTATGTGTTGTACAGTATTTTATGTCTGGAGACATAACTATGAGCAAAACAGACAAAAGTCCCTTACATTCCAGTGGGAGAGATAACTAGGTAAAGTATATAGTATGTGAGGTGGGGAAGTGTGCTAAGGAGAAAGAGTAGAGTAGGAAAGGAGGGTCCTCAGTATTGGGGGTATGAGATTTTAGATACTATCAACAGGAAGGGCTCACTGAAAAAGTTGGTACATAAGTGATGATCCAAAAGAAATGAGATGTCCCTAGGGGACCAGCATTCCAAGGAGGAGAAATAGCAAACTCTAAGGTTGTAAAAGTAGAATCATGCCTGGTGCGTTTGAGACAGTGAGGAGGCCATTGTGACTAGGATGGAATTCGTATCAGGGAGAGAAGTAGGGGTTGCAATCAGAGAGAGAAACATTGCACTCACCTTTTAAGATTGAGAGGTAAAAAATATAGAGTGCTTTGAATATTGCTTAGCTACATCTGTTACTATTGCCACAGTAATAATAAGCAAAACCTCAGTGGAGAAAAAGGATAAACATTTGTTTTTTCCCCACAGATATTTGTGTTGGTTGGGCAGTTTTTCAGGGTGTGAGTGAGTTTACTTATGTACCTGCAGTCAGCTGTGATTTGTATAGGCACCTCTACTGAACTCAGTGGGGTCTGTTACTTGTTTGCAGGTCTAGGATGGCCAAAGCTGGATCCACTTGGCTCTCTTTCACATGATCTCTCACCCTCCAGGAAGCTAACTCTGCTCATGATAGAGGCAGGCTCCATGAGACAGGGGAAATGTACAAGGCCTTTTGAGGGCTAGGCTAGGAACTGGAACGTCATCAGT
>NW_006921949.1:2692032-2693216 GCF_000298275.1 Orycteropus afer afer
TCATGTTTCAGCAGAAATTTTTATTTTCTGAGTATATCCCTGTAGTTAATTATAACAACAATAACATTTTTTTAAGGCCAGCTTCCATGGATCAGTATAACTACAAGGCTAAAACTTGATGTTAATTTACTTTTTGAACCTTTGAATTTACTCTAGTCACAGCTGTCATTATTATCCTATTATAATTACACTGCATCATGTGGTTTCGTCTGCATGCCGGTGGTGTTTTTATAGTAACTGACTTTGTCAAATTTTCTGGTGTTTTAGCTATAATACTGAGTAGTATTTGTGACCCTATATCAATAACTTTTTAATGGATGAGGTAATAATTAAAGGGAAAGGAGAAAAATCGAAAAAGGCTTCCACTTAGTTACTAATAATGGTGCAATTTTAGTGTAAAAAGATTTTTTCAAAATATTTTTGTTAATATTGCTATAATTTAAGAAACACTGCAGTTAAGCAATTTACAGCTATATCACATATTATTCTGTGATTAAAATTGATAAGAAACATTACTAAGAATTCTGTGCTGTCTGTACGAGAGGAGGTCCACAGGGGAGGCTTTCACCAACTCTAGTGATGCCACTGGCAGTACACCTTAGGAAGGGTGATAAGACACATGAATGAATAATTAGACTACAAGACAGACAATGGTAAGTAGTACAGAAAGTAATAGAGAAACTGAAATAGTATTTCAGGGCAAGGAGAGATTAGATTACTTCCAGTACAGAAGGGAGAAATGAACTATTTTATGTGTGGGAAATGGGCCTTGAAAGATGGTAAGATTTAGACCTATAAAGATCATGGAGAGTGTATACTTTTTCCCAAGTTTATTTACAAGTGTTTAGAAATAGTCACGGTGAGTAAGTTGAGTACCCAAAGCATTGTTGTTGTTATTAGGTGCCACCAAGTCATCTCCGACTCAGAGCAACTCTATGTGCAGCTGAACAAAACACTGCCTGGTCCCGTGCCAGCTCCACAATTTTTGCTATATTTGAGCCCATCACCACAGCCACTGTGTCACCATTTTGTTGAGGGCCTTCCCCTCTTTCATCGACCCTCCACCTTACCAAGCATGCCATCCTTTTTCAGGGAATGGTCACTTCTGCTAACATGACCAAAGTAGGTGAGACGAAGTCTGGCCATTCTCACTTCTAAAGAGCATTCCAACTGCACTTCTTCCC
>NW_006921949.1:2696986-2697955 GCF_000298275.1 Orycteropus afer afer
TTGAACCACCAGCCTTCTGGTTAGCAGTCAAGTGCCTTGGGCACTATGCTACCAGAGCTCCTATATTGCCCATAGAATCTTTCAATATTCCAACTTGAGGCTTCATTTTTTTTGTTCTTCACTTCTTTCAGCTTGAGAAATGCCGAGCATGTTCTTCCTTTTTGGATTTCCAATTCCATGTCTTTGCAAATTTATTATAATAATTGGCTTTCTCTGCTCCAGCTATTCTTTGACATCTTTTATTATTATTATTATTATTATTTTAAGAGCTTGTTTTACATTCAGCGTAACTCATACATTTAGTTTCATTCCGCATTCACCATATCCAGCCCTAACCCAGTCTCTTCCCTTCCCTACCCTGTAACCCTTCCCCTGCGCCCCTCATATTTATGCACTCCTGTTTGTCCTGCATTTCCTCAGTTTGAATCTTGGTGCTCTGATGTCCCATGGTCTATTGCTCCAAGGGATGTATTACCATAGGGTATGTGGGTGCATCATGCTGGGTTGAGTGGTCTGCGTATACATCTTGTTAACTGTTGGGCTGAGAGCCCGCCCCTGGGGGTGAGTTTTATTCTAGGCAGAGAATGATTCCAGGGCCATAATATTGGGAGTCTCACCAGATTTCATTTGACCAGTAATTCTAGTCATTATTGAGTTTTTGGATTTTGTTCCATGTTTTCCTTCCCACTCTATCCAGGATCTCCAGATTTGATCCTTTCCTGTGGGGTTGGCATTGGTAGCCAGGCACCATCAAGTTCTGGTCTCAAGGGCCATCATGTCCTAGGGGTTATTGCTTCTAAATGCCCTTGTTTTTTGTTTGTTTGTTTTGTTTTGTTTCGTTGAGTTCTCCTTCACTTCTGACTCTACGAGACCATTAGCTGCACCTTAGATGGCCACTTGAAAGCATTTAAGACCCCAGTCGATACTCACCAATGTAGAATGTGGAGCAATGCTTTTACGTATTTTGTT
>NW_006921949.1:2698460-2699553 GCF_000298275.1 Orycteropus afer afer
TCCCTCCCCTTCCCTCCCCATCCCGGTAACCTACTAGGTGAGTTCCCTTTCCCAAGTAAACCCTTCTCTGTCTTTTTATGGTAATGGGCTCATACAGTACTTGTCCTTCTAGGATTGACTTATTACACTCAGCATAATGTCCTCCAGGTTCATCCACGTTGCAAGATGATTCGCGTATCCCTCATTGTTCTTTAATATTGCATAGTATTCCATTGTGTGGATATACCATAATTTGGTTATCCACTCATCCGTTGATAGGCATTTAGGTTGTTTCCATCTCTTTGCTGTGGTGAATTGTGCTGTGATGAACATAGGTGTACATATGTCTTTGACATCTTCTGTTTAGCTCTTTTATCTTATTTCTTCCATTTGCTTTGGCTATTCTCCATTCAAGGGCAAATTTCAGAGTCTCTTCTGACATCCATTTTGGTCATTTCTTCTTTTCTCATCTTTTTTAATGACCTCTTGCTTTCTTCATGGATGATGTTCTTGATGTCATCCCACAGTTCTTCTGGTTTTCAGTCACTGATATTCAGTGCATCAAATCTGTTCTTTAGATGGTCTCTAAATTCAGGAGGGATGTATTGAAAGTCATATTTTGGCTGTCGTGGACTTGTTTTAATTGTCTTCAACTTCAAGGTGAACTTGTATATGAGCAGTTGATGGTCTGTTCCACAATCAGCTCCTGACCTTGTTTTGGCTGAAGATACTGAGCTTCACCATCGTCTCTTGCCACAGATGTAGTCAATCTGATTCCTGTGTACTCCATCTGGAGAAGTCCACATGTATAGCCACCATTTGTGTTGTTGAAAAAAGGTATTTGCAATGACAGTAAGTTGTTGGTCTTGCAAAATTCTATCATGCGATCTCCAGCATTACTTATGTGACCAAGGCCAAATTTTCCGACTATCGGTGATTCTTCTTTGTTTTCAACTTTAGGATTCCCGTCTCTAGTGATAATCAACACATCTTGATTGCATGTTCGGTCAATTTCAGACTGAAGAAGTTGATGTTGTTGTTGTTGTTGTTGTTATGTGCCGTCGAGTCGGCCCCGACTCATAGCGACCCCTCCTTGGGTTTCCGAGGCAGTATC
>NW_006921949.1:2700018-2709149 GCF_000298275.1 Orycteropus afer afer
GCTCACTAATACCTAGGTGTGATAGTTGGAGTTGTGTGTCAACTTGGCTGCACCACAATTCTGAGTGGTTTAAGCAGTTGTGATGTGGGTTATTGCCATAATGAGATTGGATGTATATGTTTTGAGCAGCCAATCTGTTGAATGGGAGTTTGCCTAGGGGTGTGCCCTGCTTCCAATATATTTATGGACATCTTGGGAAAATGAGACA
This sequence comes from Orycteropus afer afer, assembly GCF_000298275.1. Classification (NCBI taxonomy): domain Eukaryota; kingdom Metazoa; phylum Chordata; class Mammalia; order Tubulidentata; family Orycteropodidae; genus Orycteropus; species Orycteropus afer. The sequence goes on from NW_006921949.1 coordinate 2,700,227, forward strand.
TTCTTCTGTGGATCGGGATCCTGTCATGCTGCCTACAATTTTCCATATGCAAACAGTCCACCATTTGGCCTGGTGATCTTGGATTCATCATTCGTCCGAGTCAACAGCTGGTATACTGCCTGCCAGCCTTGAGCTTGTCAGCCCCTGCAGCTGCATGAATCAGGAAAAGCCTCCAGCTTGATGTGTGATCCAAGAACTTGGGACTTGCCAGCTTCTGTAAGTGTGTGAGCCATTTTCCTAAGATAAATTTCTCTTTCTCTCCATATATATGTGTAAGCTTTACTGGTTTTTCTTCTCTAGAGAACATAGCCTAACACACTAGGATATCAATCTTTATGCATTGCATTTAATTTTTGACAACTTCCAATTTTCCTAGATTTGTACTTCGTACATTCCATGTTCCAATTATTAATGGATGTTTGTAGTTGTTTCTCCTCAATTTGATTTGTGCCATGTCAACAAATGGAGGCCTTGAAAGCTTTACTTTATCCATATCATTGAGGTTGGTTGTACTGTGATGAGGCAACTTTTTCCCAGTTGTACTTTGAGCACCTTCTGACTTAAGGGGCTCATCTTCTGGCACTATATCGAACAGTGTTTCTGGGCTATTCATAAAGTTGTCCAGTAATGTATCAGACAGTTATTCTGTGCTATTAATAAGGTTTTCCCTGGCCGATTCTTTGAGAAGTGGATGGTCTCTTCCTTCTTCTGAGTCTGTCTCAGTCTGGAAGCTGCATTGCAACCTTTGCACCATGTGCAACCCTGCCTGCATTTGAAACACTGTGGCCCAGCCTTACAGCAACACGCAAGCCACCACAGTATGACAAACTGACAGACAAGTTCATCTGCCTTAGCTGTTCAAAACCTCTCCACCCTCCCCTTACCTGGATCCTGCCACTGTCGGTCCTGGCTTTCCTCCTTCCTGCCTCTGGATAGGGGTTGTCTCCCTTCCTCCCCTTACCTGGATCCTGCTACCCAAAGTATAGATGCTTAAAACTAATGATGTGGCACCAAGAAAGGGGAATGTACTGGAATATAAATCACATGGGCCTTGGAAGACCTGGGTTCAAATGTCCATGTAACTTCATTAAGCCTCTGTGTCTTCAACCCTAAAATAGAGATAACATTAACTTCTTCTTGTTTGTTTACACTGAGTCAGTTCTGAGTCGTGGTGACTCTATGTGCAACAGAAAAAAAGTGCTGCCTGGTTCCACACCATCCTTAAAATCATTGCTATGAGTCCAGTTTTGCAGCTACTATGTCAGTCCATCTCATTGAGGGTCTTCACCTTTTTTGCTGACCCTCTGCTTGACCAAGCATGATGTCCTGCTCCAGAGATGGGTGCCTCCTGATAACAAGTCCAGGTAAGTGAGACAAAGTCTTGCCATCCTCACTTCTGTGGAGCATTCTGGCTGTACTTCTTCCAAGACAGGTTTGTTTGTTGACCTGGCAGTTCATGGTATATCCGTTATTCTTTGCCAACACCATAATTCAGAGGCATCAGTTCTTCTTTGGTGTATTCATTGTGCAGCTTCTGCGTGCATATGAGGCAATTGAAAACACCATGGCTTAGGTCAGGCTCAATGTAGTCCTCAAAGTGACATCTTTGATTTTGAACACTTTAAAGTGGTCTTTTGCAGCAGATTTGTTTGGCCAGTGTAATATACTGTTTGATTTATTGGGCATTGATTGTGGATCTGAGTAAAACTAAATCCTTGGCAACTTCAGTCTTTTCTCCATGTATCATTATGTAGCTAATTGGTCTAGTTGTGAAGAATTTTGTTTGCTTTATGTTAAGGTGTAATCAAAGCATACTGAAAGCTCTTCACTTTCAGCAAGCAAGTTGTGTCATCTGCGTATCACAGGTTGTTAATGAATCGTCCTCCAATCCTGATGCCAGGTTCTTCTTCATATAGTCCATCCTCTCAGATTATTTGCTCAGCATATAGATGGAATAATTACCTCCCATGACTTTTATAACAATTGCAACAACCAATGTATGAGAAAACAACATTGCACAGTGTTTGATACCTATAGAACCAAAATCAAACTCACTGCCATTAAGTCGATTCCAACTCATAACGACCTCCTTTGGGTTTCTGAGGCAGTAAATCTTTAAGGAAGTAGATTGCTCAGTCTCTTCCACGGAGTGGTTGATGGATTTGAACCACCAGCCTTCTAGTTAGCACTCAAATGCCTTAGGCACTACGCCATCAGAGCTCCTTTGATACCTATAGGTACACAGTAAATTATAGTTTCTTCTTTTCCATTCACGGTAGAAAGAAAGTAGTCCTATAAGGATCAGGATACCATATTGTTATTCAAATAACATTCACCTTCTATTTTTTTTGCCAACCACTCCTTCCTCCAGGGAGATATATTCTTAAGTGCCACTATGCCAGTTTTTGAAACACATTGCTGCAAAGGATATATGTGTGTATTATTTGCATAAAAATACACTATTTCTTGTGAAGAATGAGTAATCAACGCTTGCATAATTCAGAACTGGCTGTATGCAGATATTGATAATCACAACGTCTTTACCAGTGACTAACATAAAGATATCGGAAGGAAGGTTGGGCAATCTACTTCCATAGTGATACCACCTTGGAAACCCAAGAAGGGGTCATTATGAGTTGGGTCCGACTCGATGGCATATAACAACAACAACAACAACAAGGTGAGGATATAGATGACATACTGATAAATTTTCAGGTAACTAAGTAAAGTCTAAGTAAAAGTGAAAAAGTTCCAGAAGATTCTCTGTTCACTGGAACATCAGTCTAATAAGTGATACTTAATAGCATTAATATGAAATCTTTTATTTAAGCTCAACAAATCTCTATAAGAACAACATGATGCAAGAGTAGCACTTAAGAAAAACTTAGAATCTTGAGTTCTCTCCAAGTTCAGTATGAATTAAGAGATTGATGTGCCTGCCAAAGAGGAAGAGAGGAGAAGCTCTGATCAGATGACACTTTATGATTGGGTGTTAGTAGCCAAATCCCATGGACACTATCTACTCCTGACCTTACTTGGTCTCTATATAACATTTTCACTGTTGACCATACTCTTTCTTGCCTTCCAGAGCAATAAATTCTTAATTTTCCTTTTCTTTGAATATTCCTCAAATTCCTTTTAAACTTCTTTTTCCTAACACTTGCCCTTCAAGTGCTATTTTTTTTTTCAACTTTCAATTTCCAACTGCTGTGAACCTCTTTTTCTCTTTATCTCCTTTCTTGTAGCCTGAGTGCATGCTCCAGTTTCTTCCTTCCACACGCTCCTGTCTGAAATGTTCCTTCAGTCTCACTACTATGCAGTCTTTGTCTTTCCATACCTTCCCATACTCCTTCTCTGTTCTTACCTACATAATCTCCTTAGGTGACCCAGTCCATTTTAAGAATTCTACCTATTCTCTGAAGACACCTCAGAGACATATCAGAGCCTTCTCACAAATTTCAGGTTCACATGTCAAATTAGTAAATCACCCTGGTATATCTCAGAGGCACTCAAAACTCAGTATTCTAACACTTACCTTGTAATATTCCCATAAACCTGTTTCTGTTTCTGCATTTTCTCTTACTCAACTCAGTGCTGTCAAGTCAAATCCAACTCATAGCGGCTTCTCCTTGGGTTTCTGAGATGGTATCACTATGGAAGTAGAGTGCCCACTCTTCCTCAGAAGAGTGGGCACTTCTTTCAGAAGGAAGAGTGAGCAATTTTATTGGTGTACCACCATCAACCATCTCACCCAAACTAGAAACTCTATGATTATGTCTTTCACAACATCTTACCAGTTTTACCTCTTAAATATTTCTTGAATCCATTCTTTTCTCTTCACCACTACTACCACATTACTTTTCAGTGTTCATCTGGATTACTATAGCTTCCTAACTGGTCTCCTTTGACCCCTAAACTTTCCACACCTTCCACAGCTACTGGAGTGCCCAGCTAAAATAAGAATCTCACCCCTTCACTGAAGGCTTCCCGTTACTTACAATATAAAGTTTAATCTCTCTAGCATGACATAGATGAACCCATGGAATCTTGCCTAACAACCTCTACAGCCTCATCTCTCTCTACTTCTCACTTCTAAATTCCCAAATGCTTGTAATTCCTGGAATATACTATGCCAGTGATTGATAATGGGCCTTTAATTAGTCCTGTTCACTCTTCCAGGTTTGCTTCTCCATCAACCCCTGCCCGTACTATCCTAGGTAATTGCTATTGATGACTCATCTAAGAAGCTGTCTCTGACTCCGCAGTCTGTTGAGTGTTTTTCCTCTAGGCAACCATGAAGTCTTATTATTTAACTCTGTAATTGAGTGTCCAACACTACATTGTCATTATTTGTGTTCTATTATTACATAAGTGCTCAGTGGGTATTTGCTAAATGAATTCTAAGTTGTTTCTCTATCTCACTAGCCAGTAAGTTCCTTGAGGCCTTATTCAACTTTGTGTCTTTAGCAGCTAGACCTGTGCCCATCACTTTCTCCTGAGCTCCAGATGCCTGGTACACACCTCCACTTGGATATCTCACTGGCTTCACAAACGTCTAAGACTGAGTGCATGTCAAGTTCCTTCCCCCCTCCCAGTCCTCTCACTCTCCCCTGATGTGCCCTCAAGAAAGAAACATTCTAAGCTACTTCTCCTCCTCAATCCCCTGCCTTGGTGATTAGCACTATCATGTTTATCTTTGTAAAGTAGAAATATGGTCCTCTTAAACTCCTTTTCCCACCCCACTCCACCAAGTCATGTATATACACTTACTAGCTCTGGTGGAGCAGTGCCTAAGGCACTTGACTGCTAACTAGAAGGTTGACATTTCAAACCCACCAGCCACTTCTCAGAAGGAAGATTGGGCAATCTACTTCCATAGTGATACTGCCTCAGAAACCCAAGGAGGGGTCGCTATGAGTCAGGTCCAACTCGACGGCACATAACAACAACAACATAGAAATATGAGGTGTCATTATTATTTTCCTTGCTCATGTAGTCTGTTGACAGCACTCTCACATAATCCTAACTAAATGATAGTTGGTGGTTTTTAGGGTTTGTTGTCCCGGACCAACAGGAGAATCTAGCATGGGTCAACACATGCCAACACATAAGCCGTATCCTCTGAGTATGTCCTTGCCTATCTCTCAACAAGGGCAGGAAAAGATAAAAATAGCAGGCACTAATAATGTGTTGAATTTATTATTAGCTGTGGGCAACTTGAAAAGAATGGCAGAATTGCAAGTGATAGTGTGTTTGGCAGTGTGGCCTACTATTTAACAGCATTGAACCTGGAGCAGACTGTCTGAGTTACTAGACATTTCTATCTGTGCTGTTGTTGTTGTTGTTACGTGCCGTTGAGTCGAACCCGACTCATAGTGACCCCTCCTTGGGTTTCCAAGGTGGTATCACTATGGAAGTAGATTGCCCCATCTTCCTTCCGAGGAGTGGCTGGTGGGTTTGAACCACCAGCCTTCTGGTTAGCAGTCAAGTGCCTTAAGCACTATGCTACCAGAGCTCCCTCTAGCTGTGCAAGCTTGGTAAATTATTTAACATCTCTGTGCCTCAGTTCCATCATCTACTAAAAATGGGGATAAAAATAGCGTCTATGTCAAAGAGTTACTAGGATTAAATGAGTTGTGTATATAAAGCTCTTAGAACAGTGCCAGTGACATAAATGTTTGACATTATTATTGGTGGTGGTAGTCGTGGTTGACAGTAGCCAAGCAGCAACTGAAGAGGCCTGTCTGGTGACTGGATGAAGTAGTGTGCCAGCCATCTATCTGATAGCTGTGCTCAAAGTTGCCAGCTTTTAGTTTTAGAAACACAGTATCATTTGAATACTGTCTAATATTCTTCCTACATAATGTTCTCCATATCTGCAATAAAAATGCTTAAACCTGGGCCTGTAGTTGTGGCTTTACATCACTGCTTTCATTATTAAAGTAAAGCAAAGGTATGTATCACTTAGATCTGTTCAGATAATTTCCAACAACATACACATTTGTGGTCTCCTAAGGTTTTCTTGGAAGGAAGGTTGGGCAATCTACTTCTGTAGTAATACCACCTCAGAAACCCAAGGAGGGGTCACTATGAATCGGATCTGACTCAGTGGCAGTGAGTTTGGTTTTTTTAGGTTTAAGGTTTTTGTTTAGTTGTTTTTTAAAAAAGGAAAAGCTCTCCTTTTGTTTACTGTATTTCTCCAAAATATTTTTAAAGATCCCAAACCCAGACTATTATGGCACTGGACCATGGGTGAGATACAGGCAGGTGGAGGCAGAGGACATGGCTCTGGGTGTAGGCTCTCAGGCGTTGTCTGGAAGGCTGAAAATGGGGCCATGGGGCTGAACTGCTCCTGCTACTCAGGCAAGCGGAAGAGCAGGCTGGGTGGGGCTGGGCATAGCATGCTAAGCTTCTCTCCCTCCATGCTTGATTTCTCTTACTGGGCTCCTGCTGCAGTTGTCACTGCCAGTTCCTCCAGCCTCCAGCAGGAGCTCCAATAGCAGAGGCAGTAACGGCAGCAAGGACAACCAGATGCAGACTCCCATCCATAAGGTTTAAATATGGTGTTCATGCAAGGTCCAAATCACATAATGCCATATTTGACAGCACGAATCATGGACGTTGAATTATGCATGGTGAATTTGAATGCTGGTTTGTAAGACCCCTGTTGTTGTTGTTGTTATATGCCGTTGAGTCAGCCCCGACTCACAGCGACCCCTCCTTGGGTTTCCGAGGCAGTATCACTACGGAAGTAGGATTGCCCAACCTTCCTTCCGAGGAGTGGCTGGTGGATTTGAACCGCCAGCCTTCTGGTGAGCGGTCAAGTGACTTAGGCACTATGCTACCAGAGCTCCTTGTAAGACCCCTACTGACTATAAATTTATGAATTTTCATTTATTGGTCAAATATGTTTATTCTTACCTTTCCTCTAGTTTTCCCTTTGTTGTTACGAAAAAAAAAAAACCACCAAATTTATTGCCATCAGGTCGATTTCAACTCATAGAGACCCTGCCTTGGGTTTCTAAGGCAGTATCACTACAGAAGTAGATTGCCCAACTTTCCGTCCGAGGAGTGGCTGGTGGGTTTGAACCACCAGCCTTCTGGTTAGCAGTCAAATGCCTTATGCAATAGGACACCAGAGCTTGTTAGCACCATGTAATCCCTTTTAATACCCTCATCACTGTGACTGTTTTAGTGTTGAAGTTCTATTGTCTTCAGACTATCTGAATTTAGAATCGCAAATAGAGTTACATATATGAACAGTTAAAACATTTTTTTATTTTACTTTTCATTATGGAAATTTTCAACCACAAACAAAAGTAATTGGTATTCTGAACCTCCCCATGTACCAACAAAATTACCAGTTCATAGCCAATATTTTTTCATATACCTCCCTCAATTACTTTGAAACGTATACCCAGCATTATATAATTTCAATTGTATTTCAGTATATAGCTCTAAAAGATAAGTTTTAAAAAGAATAATATCATTGTCACATGTAAAAATGACGAGCACTTATTGGCTCTTCACAAAACTAGTTGTTAGCTAGGCCTAGGATGAGGACTTGGGCATCATCATTCACACATCAAAATATCCATGTGTAGAGGGAGGAAAGATATAAAAAAGCCTAAGTATTAAATAATGTACTAGGAGAGGAGAGTCTCTCTCCTGAGAAATTTACTAAAGATTGCAATTGTGAAAAGTATGCCCCAAACAGCAATTAAATGTTCCACAGGCAATTTATTCATGCTTCTGGAGAAAAATAAAATTAGACTGTCTTTTTTGAATTGTGGTTTTCCTTATATGTAGTAGTGCTCTTTACTAGTGAATTATTGATGAAATCTGTTGATTTCATTTCTGAAGCACTACTTATTTTTATGTGATCTGTGGTCTCAGGTGGCTTTACTTAATTCAGTTATAGACTTTAAGAAAAGAAATCCTTTCAAGTTCACCTTTAAGAAATTTATTTAAAATCTATATTTATTAAACCATTGTCTCATACACATATGTAGGAAAAAATTAATTAAACTCTTCTATTTCTTACTTTTCAGAACCTGTGGTTTTAGTTTCTTCCATTCTTTATAATTTCTAATTTAAAGTTCTGTTTGCCAAAGACAGGAATATGACATATATTTCTAGTGTCACACAGTTCTTCATACAACCTTGATCAGTTTCTAGCATTTTTTTATTTTTTACTCATATTTCTTAGAAAAAGAATACTTCAAAGAGTCTCTTTTCATTTATTTACAATGAAATTTGGAAGCAAGAACTTCGTATTTCCATTTTAGTTGTTGTTAGGTGCTATTGTGTTGTACAACAGAACAAAACACTGCCCAGTCCTGAGCTATCCTTACTATGCAGGAGCCCATCATTGGAACCACTGTGTCAATCCATCTTGTTAAGGGTCTTCCCCTTCTTCATTGACCCTCTATTATAGCAAGGATGATATTCTTCTCCAAAGACTTCTGACCACATGACCAAAGTAGGTGAGACAAAGTCTGGCCATTCTCACTTCCAAGGAGCATTCTGGCTGCAATCTTCCAAGACAAATTTGTTACTTCTTTTAGCAGCCCATGGTATTTTCAGTATTCTTTGCTAACACCACAATTCAAAGGCATCAACTCTTTTTTGTTGTTGTTATTAGGTCCCATCAAGTTGTCTCCAACTCATAGTGACCCTATGCACAGCAAAACAAAACACTACTCGGTCCTGTGCCAGCCTCACGATCCTTGTTATACCTGAGCTCATTGTTGGCAGCCACTGTGTCAATCCATCTCATTGAGGACCTTCCTCTTTTTCATTGACCCTCCACTTTACGCATGATATCCTTCTTCAGGGAATGGTCCCTTCTGACAATATGACCAAAGTAGGTAAGACAAAGTCTGGCCATTCTCACTTCCAAGGAGCATTCTGGCTGCACTTC
>NW_006921949.1:2709914-2710834 GCF_000298275.1 Orycteropus afer afer
TCAGGAGCTCCTCAGTTGCTCATAGCAAGTCCCACCTTGGAGTTTACAAAGACTTATGGGTAGAAAAGCCACACAAAGTAATTTACTACGCTGCACACATGCATGAGGCAATTGAAAATACTATGGCTTGTGTCAGGCAAGCTTAGTCTTCAAGAAGGTATCTTTGCTCTTCAGTGCTTGAAATAGTTCTTTTGCAGCAGATTTCCCCAATGCTGTACGTGATCTGATATCTTGACTGCTGCTTCCATTGTTGTTGACTGTAGAACCAAGTAATATGAAGTTTTTGACAACTTCAGTCTTTTCTCTGACCGTCGTAATGCTGTTTATTGATCCATTTCTGAGGATTTTTGTTTTCTTTCTATTGAGGTGTAATCCATACTGCAGACTGTAGTCTTCAATTTTCATCACTAAGTGCTTCAAGTAAGCCTCACTTTCAGCAAGCAAAGTTGTGTCGTCAGCATATCACAGGTTGTTAATGAGCCTTCCTCCAATCCTGTTGCCATGTTGTTCCTAATACAGTCCAGCTTCTCAGATTATTTGCTCAGCATACAGACTGAATAAGTATGGTGAAAGGATACAACCCTGACGCACTCCCTTCCTGATTTTAAACCATGCAGTGTCCCCTTGTTCTGTTCCAATGACAGCCTCCTGGTCTATGTATAGGTTCCTCATGAGTACAATTAAGTGTTCTGGAATTCCCATTCTTCTCAATGTTATCCATGATTTATTATGATCCACACAATCAAATACTTTTCCATAGTCAATAAAACACAAGTAAATATCTTTCTGGTATTCTTTGCTTTCAGCTGAAATCTATCTGATATCAGCAATCATATCTTGACCAAACATGCAATCAGGATGTGTTAATTATCACTGGTGACTGGAATGCAAAAGTTGGAAACAAAGAAGAATCACCAGTA
>NW_006921949.1:2713854-2723514 GCF_000298275.1 Orycteropus afer afer
GTGGGGCTGGCGCGGGATCGGGCAGTGTTTCGTTCTGCTGTGCATGGGGTCGCTATGAGTCGGAAACGACCCGATGGCACTTAACAACAACAACAACATCCCTCATTCCACATCCTCTTCTGAATCCAGCTTGAATTTCTGGAAGCTTTCTGCAGTGTACTGCTGCAGCCGTTTTTGACTTATTTTCAGTAAGATTTTATTTGTGTGCAATACTAATGATACTGTTTGATAATTTCCACATTCTGTGGGATCACGTTTCTTTGGAATGGGTACAAATATGGATCTCTTCCAGTCAGTTGGCCAGGTAGCTGCCTTCCAAATCTCCTGGCATAGCCGAGTAAGTGCCTCCAGTGCAGCATCCATTTGTTGAAACATCTCAGTGGGTATTCTGTCAATTCCTAGAGCCTTGTTTTTTGCCACTTCCTGAAGTACAGCTTCGATTTCTCCTTTCAAAACCATTAATTCTTCATCATTTGCCACATCCTGAATTGGATAAACATTGACCACTTCTTTTTGGTACAGTGACTCTGTGTATTCTTTCCATCTTCTTTTCATGTTTCCTGCATCATTCAATATATTTCCCATAGAATATTTCCATATTGCAACTCAAAGTTTAAATTTTTTCTTCAGTTTTTTCAGCTTGAGAAATGCCAAGCGTGTTCTTCCCTTTTGGTTTTCCAATTCCATGTCTTTGCAAATTTATTATAATAATAGTTTGTCTTCTTGAGGTGCTCTTTGAAATCTTTTCTTCAGCTTTTTTATCTTGAGAAATGCTGAGCATGTTCTTCCCTTTTGGTTTTCCAATTCCATGTCTTTGCAAATTTATTATAATAATAGTTTGTCTTCTTGAGGTGCTCTTTGAAATCTTTTCTTCAGCTTTTTTATCTTGAGAAATGCTGAGCATGTTCTTCCCTTTTGGTTTTCCAATTCCATGTCTTTGCAAATTTATTATAATAATAGTTTGTCTTCTTGAGGTGCTCTTTGAAATCTTTTCTTCAGCTTTTTTATCTTGAGAAATGCTGAGCATGTTCTTCCCTTTTGGTTTTCCAATTCCATGTCTTTGCAAATTTATTATAATAATAGTTTGTCTTCTTGAGGTGCTCTTTGAAATCTTTTCTTCAGCTTTTTTATCTTGAGAAATGCTGAGCATGTTCTTCCCTTTTGGTTTTCCAATTCCATGTCTTTGCAAATTTATTATAATAATAGTTTGTCTTCTTGAGGTGCTCTTTGAAATCTTTTCTTCAGCTTTTTTATCTTGAGAAATGCTGAGCATGTTCTTCCCTTTTGGTTTTCCAATTCCATGTCTTTGCAAATTTATTATAATAATAGTTTGTCTTCTTGAGGTGCTCTTTGAAATCTTTTCTTCAGCTTTTTTATCTTGAGAAATGCTGAGCATGTTCTTCCCTTTTGGTTTTCCAATTCCATGTCTTTGCAAATTTATTATAATAATAGTTTGTCTTCTTGAGGTGCTCTTTGAAATCTTTTCTTCAGCTTTTTTATCTTGAGAAATGCTGAGCATGTTCTTCCCTTTTGGTTTTCCAATTCCATGTCTTTGCAAATTTATTATAATAATAGTTTGTCTTCTTGAGGTGCTCTTTGAAATCTTTTCTTCAGCTTTTTTATCTTGAGAAATGCTGAGCATGTTCTTCCCTTTTGGTTTTCCAATTCCATGTCTTTGCAAATTTATTATAATAATAGTTTGTCTTCTTGAGGTGCTCTTTGAAATCTTTTCTTCAGCTTTTTTATCTTGAGAAATGCTGAGCATGTTCTTCCCTTTTGGTTTTCCAATTCCATGTCTTTGCAAATTTATTATAATAATAGTTTGTCTTCTTGAGGTGCTCTTTGAAATCTTTTCTTCAGCTTTTTTATCTTGAGAAATGCTGAGCATGTTCTTCCCTTTTGGTTTTCCAATTCCATGTCTTTGCAAATTTATTATAATAATAGTTTGTCTTCTTGAGGTGCTCTTTGAAATCTTTTCTTCAGCTTTTTTATCTTGAGAAATGCTGAGCATGTTCTTCCCTTTTGGTTTTCCAATTCCATGTCTTTGCAAATTTATTATAATAATAGTTTGTCTTCTTGAGGTGCTCTTTGAAATCTTTTCTTCAGCTTTTTTATCTTGAGAAATGCTGAGCATGTTCTTCCCTTTTGGTTTTCCAATTCCATGTCTTTGCAAATTTATTATAATAATAGTTTGTCTTCTTGAGGTGCTCTTTGAAATCTTTTCTTCAGCTTTTTTATCTTGAGAAATGCTGAGCATGTTCTTCCCTTTTGGTTTTCCAATTCCATGTCTTTGCAAATTTATTATAATAATAGTTTGTCTTCTTGAGGTGCTCTTTGAAATCTTTTCTTCAGCTTTTTTATCTTGAGAAATGCTGAGCATGTTCTTCCCTTTTGGTTTTCCAATTCCATGTCTTTGCAAATTTATTATAATAATAGTTTGTCTTCTTGAGGTGCTCTTTGAAATCTTTTCTTCAGCTTTTTTATCTTGAGAAATGCTGAGCATGTTCTTCCCTTTTGGTTTTCCAATTCCATGTCTTTGCAAATTTATTATAATAATAGTTTGTCTTCTTGAGGTGCTCTTTGAAATCTTTTCTTCAGCTTTTTTATCTTGAGAAATGCTGAGCATGTTCTTCCCTTTTGGTTTTCCAATTCCATGTCTTTGCAAATTTATTATAATAATAGTTTGTCTTCTTGAGGTGCTCTTTGAAATCTTTTCTTCAGCTTTTTTATCTTGAGAAATGCTGAGCATGTTCTTCCCTTTTGGTTTTCCAATTCCATGTCTTTGCAAATTTATTATAATAATAGTTTGTCTTCTTGAGGTGCTCTTTGAAATCTTTTCTTCAGCTTTTTTATCTTGAGAAATGCTGAGCATGTTCTTCCCTTTTGGTTTTCCAATTCCATGTCTTTGCAAATTTATTATAATAATAGTTTGTCTTCTTGAGGTGCTCTTTGAAATCTTTTCTTCAGCTTTTTTATCTTGAGAAATGCTGAGCATGTTCTTCCCTTTTGGTTTTCCAATTCCATGTCTTTGCAAATTTATTATAATAATAGTTTGTCTTCTTGAGGTGCTCTTTGAAATCTTTTCTTCAGCTTTTTTATCTTGAGAAATGCTGAGCATGTTCTTCCCTTTTGGTTTTCCAATTCCATGTCTTTGCAAATTTATTATAATAATAGTTTGTCTTCTTGAGGTGCTCTTTGAAATCTTTTCTTCAGCTTTTTTATCTTGAGAAATGCTGAGCATGTTCTTCCCTTTTGGTTTTCCAATTCCATGTCTTTGCAAATTTATTATAATAATAGTTTGTCTTCTTGAGGTGCTCTTTGAAATCTTTTCTTCAGCTTTTTTATCTTGAGAAATGCTGAGCATGTTCTTCCCTTTTGGTTTTCCAATTCCATGTCTTTGCAAATTTATTATAATAATAGTTTGTCTTCTTGAGGTGCTCTTTGAAATCTTTTCTTCAGCTTTTTTATCTTGAGAAATGCTGAGCATGTTCTTCCCTTTTGGTTTTCCAATTCCATGTCTTTGCAAATTTATTATAATAATAGTTTGTCTTCTTGAGGTGCTCTTTGAAATCTTTTCTTCAGCTTTTTTATCTTGAGAAATGCTGAGCATGTTCTTCCCTTTTGGTTTTCCAATTCCATGTCTTTGCAAATTTATTATAATAATAGTTTGTCTTCTTGAGGTGCTCTTTGAAATCTTTTCTTCAGCTTTTTTATCTTGAGAAATGCTGAGCATGTTCTTCCCTTTTGGTTTTCCAATTCCATGTCTTTGCAAATTTATTATAATAATAGTTTGTCTTCTTGAGGTGCTCTTTGAAATCTTTTCTTCAGCTTTTTTATCTTGAGAAATGCTGAGCATGTTCTTCCCTTTTGGTTTTCCAATTCCATGTCTTTGCAAATTTATTATAATAATAGTTTGTCTTCTTGAGGTGCTCTTTGAAATCTTTTCTTCAGCTTTTTTATCTTGAGAAATGCTGAGCATGTTCTTCCCTTTTGGTTTTCCAATTCCATGTCTTTGCAAATTTATTATAATAATAGTTTGTCTTCTTGAGGTGCTCTTTGAAATCTTTTCTTCAGCTTTTTTATCTTGAGAAATGCTGAGCATGTTCTTCCCTTTTGGTTTTCCAATTCCATGTCTTTGCAAATTTATTATAATAATAGTTTGTCTTCTTGAGGTGCTCTTTGAAATCTTTTCTTCAGCTTTTTTATCTTGAGAAATGCTGAGCATGTTCTTCCCTTTTGGTTTTCCAATTCCATGTCTTTGCAAATTTATTATAATAATAGTTTGTCTTCTTGAGGTGCTCTTTGAAATCTTTTCTTCAGCTTTTTTATCTTGAGAAATGCTGAGCATGTTCTTCCCTTTTGGTTTTCCAATTCCATGTCTTTGCAAATTTATTATAATAATAGTTTGTCTTCTTGAGGTGCTCTTTGAAATCTTTTCTTCAGCTTTTTTATCTTGAGAAATGCTGAGCATGTTCTTCCCTTTTGGTTTTCCAATTCCATGTCTTTGCAAATTTATTATAATAATAGTTTGTCTTCTTGAGGTGCTCTTTGAAATCTTTTCTTCAGCTTTTTTATCTTGAGAAATGCTGAGCATGTTCTTCCCTTTTGGTTTTCCAATTCCATGTCTTTGCAAATTTATTATAATAATAGTTTGTCTTCTTGAGGTGCTCTTTGAAATCTTTTCTTCAGCTTTTTTATCTTGAGAAATGCTGAGCATGTTCTTCCCTTTTGGTTTTCCAATTCCATGTCTTTGCAAATTTATTATAATAATAGTTTGTCTTCTTGAGGTGCTCTTTGAAATCTTTTCTTCAGCTTTTTTATCTTGAGAAATGCTGAGCATGTTCTTCCCTTTTGGTTTTCCAATTCCATGTCTTTGCAAATTTATTATAATAATAGTTTGTCTTCTTGAGGTGCTCTTTGAAATCTTTTCTTCAGCTTTTTTATCTTGAGAAATGCTGAGCATGTTCTTCCCTTTTGGTTTTCCAATTCCATGTCTTTGCAAATTTATTATAATAATAGTTTGTCTTCTTGAGGTGCTCTTTGAAATCTTTTCTTCAGCTTTTTTATCTTGAGAAATGCTGAGCATGTTCTTCCCTTTTGGTTTTCCAATTCCATGTCTTTGCAAATTTATTATAATAATAGTTTGTCTTCTTGAGGTGCTCTTTGAAATCTTTTCTTCAGCTTTTTTATCTTGAGAAATGCTGAGCATGTTCTTCCCTTTTGGTTTTCCAATTCCATGTCTTTGCAAATTTATTATAATAATAGTTTGTCTTCTTGAGGTGCTCTTTGAAATCTTTTCTTCAGCTTTTTTATCTTGAGAAATGCTGAGCATGTTCTTCCCTTTTGGTTTTCCAATTCCATGTCTTTGCAAATTTATTATAATAATAGTTTGTCTTCTTGAGGTGCTCTTTGAAATCTTTTCTTCAGCTTTTTTATCTTGAGAAATGCTGAGCATGTTCTTCCCTTTTGGTTTTCCAATTCCATGTCTTTGCAAATTTATTATAATAATAGTTTGTCTTCTTGAGGTGCTCTTTGAAATCTTTTCTTCAGCTTTTTTATCTTGAGAAATGCTGAGCATGTTCTTCCCTTTTGGTTTTCCAATTCCATGTCTTTGCAAATTTATTATAATAATAGTTTGTCTTCTTGAGGTGCTCTTTGAAATCTTTTCTTCAGCTTTTTTATCTTGAGAAATGCTGAGCATGTTCTTCCCTTTTGGTTTTCCAATTCCATGTCTTTGCAAATTTATTATAATAATAGTTTGTCTTCTTGAGGTGCTCTTTGAAATCTTTTCTTCAGCTTTTTTATCTTGAGAAATGCTGAGCATGTTCTTCCCTTTTGGTTTTCCAATTCCATGTCTTTGCAAATTTATTATAATAATAGTTTGTCTTCTTGAGGTGCTCTTTGAAATCTTTTCTTCAGCTTTTTTATCTTGAGAAATGCTGAGCATGTTCTTCCCTTTTGGTTTTCCAATTCCATGTCTTTGCAAATTTATTATAATAATAGTTTGTCTTCTTGAGGTGCTCTTTGAAATCTTTTCTTCAGCTTTTTTATCTTGAGAAATGCTGAGCATGTTCTTCCCTTTTGGTTTTCCAATTCCATGTCTTTGCAAATTTATTATAATAATAGTTTGTCTTCTTGAGGTGCTCTTTGAAATCTTTTCTTCAGCTTTTTTATCTTGAGAAATGCTGAGCATGTTCTTCCCTTTTGGTTTTCCAATTCCATGTCTTTGCAAATTTATTATAATAATAGTTTGTCTTCTTGAGGTGCTCTTTGAAATCTTTTCTTCAGCTTTTTTATCTTGAGAAATGCTGAGCATGTTCTTCCCTTTTGGTTTTCCAATTCCATGTCTTTGCAAATTTATTATAATAATAGTTTGTCTTCTTGAGGTGCTCTTTGAAATCTTTTCTTCAGCTTTTTTATCTTGAGAAATGCTGAGCATGTTCTTCCCTTTTGGTTTTCCAATTCCATGTCTTTGCAAATTTATTATAATAATAGTTTGTCTTCTTGAGGTGCTCTTTGAAATCTTTTCTTCAGCTTTTTTATCTTGTCATTTCTTCCATTTGCTTAAGCTGCTCTTCGTTCAAGGGCAAGTTTCACAATCTCTTCTGACATCCATTTTAGTATTTTCTTCCTTTCTTTTTAATTATCTCTTGCTTTCTTTATAGATGATGTTCTTGATGTCATCCCACAATTCCTCTGGTTTTGTTTGTGTTCAGTGCATCAAATCTCTTCTTTAACTGGTCTCTAAATTCAGAAGAGTTATATTCAAGGTCATATTTTAGTTCTAATGAACTTCTTTTAATTGTCTTCAGCTTCAACTTGAAATTGCCTATGAACAGCTGATGGTCTGTTCCACAGTCAGCTCCTGACCTTGTTTTGGCTGAAGATATTGAGCCTTTCCATCACCTCTTGCCACAGATGGAGTCAATCTGATTCCTTTGTATTCCATCTGGGGAAGTCAACGTGTATAGCCACCATTTGTGTTGTTGAAAAAGCTATTTGCAACGAGTAAGTCGTTGGTCTTGCAAAATTCTATCATGCGATCTCCAGTGTTATTTCTATCACCAAGGCCAAATTTTCAACTCCCAGTGATTCTTCATTTCCAACTTTTGCATTCCAATCACCAGTGATAATCAGCACATCTTGATTACATGTTTGATCAATTTCAGACTGCAGAAGTTAGTAAAAATCATTAATTTCTTCATCTTTGGCTTTGGTGGTTGGTGCGTAAGTTTGAATAATAGTAGTATTAACTGGCCTTCCTTGTAGGCATATTGATATTATCCTATCACTGACAGCATTGTACTTCAGGATAGATCTTGAACCATTCTTTGTGATGACAAATGTCACGCCATTCCTCTTCAATTTGTCATTCCTGGCATAGTAGATCATATGGATTCAAAATGACCAAAACTGGTCATTTCAGCTCACTAATGCCTAGCATATCAATCTTTATGCATTCCCTTTCCTTTTTTTTGACAACTTCCAATTTTCCTAGATTCATACTTCGCTTGAACTCTACATATATCCAAGTTGTTGTTCAACAGCCTGTCGTGCCCTGCCAATCTTGGGACTTTTAATGGACTTGAATCAATGGCCTGCCATGTGGTTTGGTAATATCAGGACTATGTCTTTTCATTTGTCGATGTTGGGTTTGTCAGCCTCAGCAGCTAGCAGCTGCTTGAGTGAAGAGGTGCTTCTAGCTTCAATGGGCCAGGAGCAAAAGCCAGAGCTTAAACCCAAAGTTGAGGGGCTTTCCTACCCTGCCCCTAGAGCCTGGCACCTGGAATTCAGATTTCTAACCTCCAGAATTGTAAGAGAATAAACTACTGTTTGTTAAAGCCATCCCATTTGTGGTATTTCTGTTAGAGTGGCACTGGTAACCATGACCGCATACAACCCTGATGCACACCCTTCGTGTTTTAAACTAAGCGGTATCCCCTTGTTCTATGCTAACGACAGCCTCTTGGTTTATGTAAAGGTTCCTCGTGAGAACAATTAAGTGTTCTGGAATTCCCATTCTTTGCAATCTTACCCATAATTTGTTATGATCCACATAGTCAAATGCTTTTGCATAGTCAATAAAAAAACAGGTAGCCATCTTTTGGCTTTATCATAAAAAGAGACTACTCAAAATAAAGACCACTGGAATGTCTCCATATATAAGAAACTTCTGTTCTACATCCAAAGTATTTGTACCTGAGTTTGTATTGTACATTTTAGTGAATAGCTGTTTATAGAAAATATACTGTACTACCTGGGCAAGATGCCTTTCAAGTTTCAGTATTTTCATAAAGACATTTTTTAGTGAAGCTGTACAATTTCTCCACTACTCGTCTGTCAGTCTGTTGTACTATAGTGGCTTGCATGTCACTGTGAGGCTGGAGGCTATGCCACTGGTATTTCAAAAACCAGCAGGGTCACCCATGAGGGACCGGTTTCAGTGGAGCTTCCAGACTAAGATAGACTTGGAAGAAGGAAGGGGCCATCCAGTTCTCAAAGAATTGACCAGTGAAAACCTTTTGATACCATTGAAACACTCTGACATATTACTGGAAAACTTTATAAATAGCCATGAAACAATCTCCAATATACTACTGGAAGATAAGCCCCTCAGGTTGGAAGGCACTCAAAATATGACTGAGGAAGAGCTGCCTCCTCAAAGTAGAGTCAACTTTAATGACATGGATGGAGTAAAGCTTTAGAGACCTTCATTTGCTGATGTGGCATGACTCAAAATGGGAAAAACAGCTGCAAGCATCCATTATTAATCAGAAAATGGAATGTGTTGTTGTTGTTGTTAGGTGCCATTGAGTCGTTTCCAACTCATAGCAACCCCACGCGCAGCAGAATGAAATACTGCCCAAACCCACACCAGCTCTATGATCCTTGCTATACTTCAGCCCATTGTCACAGCCACCATGTCAATCCATCTCGTGAAAGGCCTTCCCCTCTTTTGTTGACCCTCCACCTTACCAAGCATGACATCCTTCTCCAGGGAATGGTACCTTCTGACAACATGACCAAAGTAGGTGAGATAAAGTCTGGCCATTCTCGCTTCCAAGGAGCATTTTGGCTGCACTTCCTCCGGGACAGATCTGTTAGTTCTTTTAGCAGTCCATGATACTTACAGCATTCTTCGTCAGCACCACAACTCAAAAGCATCAACTCTTCTTCGGTCTTCCTTATTCAGTGTCCAGCTCTCACATGTATATGAGGCAATTGGAAATATCATGGCTTGTGTCAGGCACACCTTAGTCCTCAAGGAGACATCCTTGCTCCTCAGTACTTGAAAGAGTTCCTTTGCAGCCGATTTGCCCAGTGCTACACATCGTCTAATGTCCTGACTGCTGCTTCCATTGGCATCGATTGTAGAACCAAGCAACATGAATTCTTTGACAACCTCAATCTTTCCTCCATTTATTGGGATGCTGCTCATTGGTCCAGTTGTGAGGATTTTTGTTTTCTTTATATTGAGATGTAATCCATACTGCAGACTGTTTTCTTCCATCTTCATCAGTAAGTGCCTCAAGTCATCCTCACTTTCAGCAAGCAAAGTTGTATCATCAGCATATCTCAGGTTGTTAATGATTCTTCCTCCAATCGTGATGCCACATTTTTCTTCATATAGTCTAGCTTCTCGAATTATTTGCTCAGCAT
>NW_006921949.1:2725131-2759187 GCF_000298275.1 Orycteropus afer afer
TGTGGTCTGGGTTCCCTCTCCTCACCTGGATCCCTGTGGGACTCCTCGATCTGTTCTGGTCCCCTTTGCCTTTTCTGTCCTATCCATGCTCTCCAGCCTTGCCACTTGTGGGGCATGGCCTGGGTTTCCTCTCCTCCCCTGGATCCCCGCGGCTGACTCCTCAATCTGTTCTGGTCCCCTTTAAAAATCTTCAGAGAAAAGGAAATTGAAGATTTTTACCAGCTTCTGCAGAAAATGACCAAACATGCAGTCAGGATGTGTTTATTATTACTGTGATTGGAGTGCAGAAATTGGAAACAAAGAATCACCAGTAGTTGGAAAATATGGCTTGGTGATAGACACAATGCTAGAGATCACGTAATAGAATTTTGCAAGACCAACGACTTATTTATTGCAAATAACTTTCTTCAACAACATAAACAGTGTCTATACAAGTGAACTTCACCAGATGGAGAACACAGGAATCAGTTGGAATACATCTGTGGAAAGAGGCAATGGAAAAGCTCAGTATCTTCAGCCAAAACAAGGTCAGGAGCTGACTGTGGAACAGAGCATCAACTGCTCATATACAAGTTCAAGTTGAAGCTGAGGAAAAATTTTTAAAAATCCATGAGAGCCAAAATATGACCTTGATTATATCCCACTTAGAGACCATCTAAAGACTAGATTTGATGTACTGAACACCAGTGACCAAAAACCAGATGAATTGTGGGATGACATCATCAAAAAGACAGGAAAGGAAGAAAAGTCCAAAATGGAAGTCAGAAGAGACTGTGAAATTTGCTCTTGAATGGAGAGTAGCTAAAGAAAATGGAAGAAATGACAAGATAAAAGAGCTGAACAGAAGATTTCAAAGAGCAGCTCAAGAAGACAAAGGCAATTATTATCATGAAATGTTCAAAGACTTGGAGTTAGAAACCCAAAAGGGAAGAACACACTCAGCATCTCTCAAGCTAAAAGAACTGAAGAAAAAATTTCAGCCTCAAGTGGCAGTATTTAAAGATTCTATGGGCAATATATTGAATGATGCAGGAAACATGATTAGAAGATGGAGGGAACACACTGAGTCACTGTACCAAAAAGAATTGGTCAGTGTTCATCCATTTCAGGAGGTGGCATATGATAAATAACCAGTGGTATTGAAGAAAGAAGTCAAGGCTGCACTGAAAGAATTGGCAAAGAACAAGGCTTCAAGAGTTGACAAAATACCCATTGAGGTGTTTCACCAAACAGATGTCGTGCTGGAGGCACTCACTCGGCTATGCCAGGATATTTGGAAGACAGCTACCTGGCCAACCAACTGAAAGAGATCTGTATTTGTACCTGTTCCAAAGAAAAGTGATCCCACAGAATGTGGAAGTTATCAAACAATATCATTAATATTGCACACAAGTAAAATCTTAATGAAGATAATTCAAAAAATGATTCCAGCAGTATACTGACAGAAAGCTTCCAGAAATGGAAGCTGGATTCAGAAGAGGATGTGGAATGAAGAATATCATTGCTGATGTCAGATGGATTTTGGCTGAAAGCAAAAAATACCAGAAAGATGTTTACTTGTGTTTTATTGACTATGCAAAAGCATTCAACTATGTGCTTCTTAACAAATTATGAATAACATTGAGAAGAATGAAAATTGCAGAACACTTAATTATGCTCATGAGGAACCTACATAGACCAGGAGGCTGTCATTCGTACAGAACAAGGGGATGCTACATGTTTAAAATCAGGAAGGGAGTGTGTCAGTGTTGTATTCTTTCACCATACGTATTCAGTCTGTATGCTGAACAAATAATCTGAGAAGCTGAACTACATGAAGAAGAACATGACAGCAGGATTGGAGGAAGATTTATTAACAACCTGCAATATGCAGCCAACACAACCTTGCTTGCTGAAAGTGAAGATGACTTGAAGCACTTACTGATGCAGATTGAAGACTACAGTCTGCAGATTACACCTCAACATAAAGAAAACAAAAATCTTCACAACTGGACCAATAAGCAGCATCACTATAAATGGAGAAAAGATTGAAGTTGTCAAAGATTTCATATTACTTGGTTCCACAGTCAACACCCATGGAAACAGCAGTCAAGAAATCAGACAATGCATTGCACTGGGCAAATCTGCTTCAAAAGACTTCTTTAAAGTGCTGAAGAGCAAAGATGTCTTCTTGAAGACTAAGGTGCACCCAGCCCAAGCCATGGTGTTTTCAATCACCTCATATGTGTGTGAAAGCTGGACAGTGAGTAAGTGTGACCAGAGAAGAGTTGATGCTTTTGGATTGTGGTCTTCACAAAAAATACTGAGAATACCATGGACTTCCAGAAGAATGAGCAAATCTGTCCTGGAAGAAGTGCAGCTGGAATGTTTCTTGGTATTGAGAATGGCCAGACTTCGTCTCACTTGCTTTGGTAATGTCGTTATAAGAGACCATACGCTGGAGAAGGATATCATGCTTGGTAAAGTGGAGGGTCAGGGAAAAAGGGGAAGGCCCTCAACTAGATGGATTGACACAGTGGTACAGTGATGGGCTCAGGTATAGCAAGGATTGTGAGGCTGGCACAGGACTGGGCAGTGTTTTGTTCTGTTGTACATGGGGTCACTATAAGTCAGAGCTGGCTCAACAGCACCTACAACAACAACAACATACAATTTCTGTACAGTTTTAAAAAAATTACCTCCAGGTGAAAGCAAGAGCAGTTGAATTGTAGTCCTTGGTTTTCCAGGTACTATCATGTTCTGTAGATTATCCATTCATGTCTTAAAGTACCTGCATGATATATCCTTCACTCGATTAGGATTACATTTCTTCAACAACTCTCTTGTTTTACTACCTTCTCTTTATTGCTTTATTGTCTTATTTGCTTGGTGTTTTGGGTTGAATTTAGTAATTATTCTAGGAAAAAACTAATTTAAGGGTTTTTTTTCTCCCCTATTTCATTCATTGACTAGTTACCACATACATGCTATGTGCTGAGAAAATTCCTCCACGTTTGCCAAGAAATGCAAACATAACTAAAACACAGACTATAATCCCAAATAGTTTATGGAACTGGATGGTGACTGCCTTCATTCCTTCCCTGTCTTGGGGGAATAAACCATCCTGAAACATCTCCAGCCAGCTTATGGCTTACACTGGGTAGTGGTAAGGTTCGGTATTTACACAGACTTAATTCATTAAAAAAAAAAATTACTGTCTGTGGTAGTTAAGGTTGTGTGTCAACTTGGCTAGGCAGTGATTTTGAGTGGTGTGGCAGCTGGATGTAGTTATTCCCCATGATGAGATTAGATGGAGAGCTCTGGTAGCATAGTGCCTAAGGTGCTTGACTGCTAACCAGAAGGCTGGCGCAGTTCAAACCCACCAGCCACTCCTTGGAAGGAAGATGGGGCAATCTACTTCTGTAGTGATACTGCCTCGAAAACCCAAGGAGGGGTCGCTATGAGTCGGGTCCAACTTGACAGCACATGACAACAACAAATAATCAGCTTCATGAGGTATCTGCTGTGAGTCATTAATCAGTGGTAGAGGAGTTGCCTTCGGCATGTGGCCTGCTTTTGGTATATATGGAAGAGCTTTGGGAAAGATCTCTAGCTTTTTGGCACATCTGGATCCTGCATTTGGCTGAGTCTTCATGTCCAGTTCCTAGACTTGAACTAGTGGCCTGCCGATCTTGCAATTATTTCTGGATTTGAACCAGTGGCCTGCCATGTTTCCTGCCAGTGTTGGAATTGTGCCATTATATCTGTTGATCGTGGGTTCATCAGCCTCAGCAGCCAGTAGCTGGATGAGTCAGAAGCTATCTCTAGATTGCTCCAGTAGGCATGGAACAAGAGGCAGAGCTGAAGCTCAAGATTGAGGGGCCTTCTCCTAGGCCCTATGGGTGGCAGTCTGAATTTGGACTTCTAGCCTCCTAAGCTGCAAGAGAATAAATTCCTGTTTGTTAAAGACATCCACTAGTGGTATTTCTGTTATAGAAGCACTAAGACACTGTCTATGATGTGCCAGGAAGTTTACAGGGGCTTAATTTATTAACTTATACTTTTATTCCTTACAGGTTAAAAAAAAATTAAAACAGTCTTCAATTAATTTTTTTTAAAAAAAATACAGCATGGATACAGCATGTAACCTATTGACCATATACCCTAAAGCCTTCAACTTAAGGAATTTTCAGGCAAAAGATGCTATTAAGGGTAACACTGGCTATTACACTTAGTTGGTTGAGGTAAAAATAGAAGTATGATAAGCTGGGTCACTTCTGTTGTTGTTGTTGTTGTTGTTGTTGTTATGTGCCATCAAGTTGGACCCAACTCATAGCGACCCCTCTTTGGGTTGCCAAGGCAATATCACTATGGAAGTAGATTGTCCAACCTTCTTTCTGAGGAGTGGCTGGTGGGTTTAAACAACCAGCCATCTGGTTAGTGGTCAAGTGCTGTAGACACTGTGCTACCAGAGCTCCCTGTGTTAATACAGAAGGTATAAAACAAAGAGAAGCATAAAGTTCTAAGACTGTGTGTACACATGTGTGTACTTAGACTGAGAGATATACAGCTTCTTGATTGTGGGAAGCAGAAAAGAGTGATCTCAGAATTTCTCACAGTATTTGTTGTTCTCATTACTCACTGCCGTCAAGTTGGATCCAACTCATAGCGACCCCTCCTTGTGTTTCCAAGGCGGTATCACTATGAAAGTAGATTGCCCAGCCTTCCTTCTGAGGAGTGGCTGGTGGGTTTGAACCACCACCCTTCTGATTAGCAGTCAAATGCCTTAGCCCCTATGCCACCAGAGCTCCTTGTTTTCATTAAGGCCATGGATTCACTTCCAACTCATAGATACCCTGTGTACAACAGAACAAAACACTGCCTGATCCTGTGCCATCCTCACAGTCTTTGCTATGTTTGTACCCGCTGTTGCAGCCATTACATCAGTGCATTTAGTTGAAGGTCTTCATCTTTTTCATTGACCCATAATTTACCAAGCATGATACTGTTCTTCAGGGACTGGTCCCTCCTAATTACAGCAGAGTACATGAGACAAATCTCACCCCTCTCTTCTAAGGAGCATTCTAGCTGTACTTCTTCTAAGACAGATGTGTTTGTTGTTTTGGTGGTCCATAGTATATTCATATTCTTTGCTAACACCATAATTCAAGTACATCAATACTTCTGCAGTCTTCTTTATTCCTTGTCCAGCTTTTGCATGCATATGAGGCGATTAAAAGTACCATGGCTGGGGTCAGGCACACCTTAGTCTTCAAAATTACCTCTTTGCTTTGGAGCACTTTAAAGGGGTCTTTTGCAGTAGATTTGCCCAATGTAATATGTCATTTGATTTCCTGACTGCTGTTTTCATGAGTGTTGATTATGGATTCAAGTAGAATGAAATTCTTGACAACTTCAATCTTTTTTTTCTCCATTTATCATGATGTTGCTTATTGGTCCATTTGTGGGGATTTTTGTTTTCTTTATGTTGCAGTGTAATCCATACTGAAGTCTGTAGTCTTTAATCTTCATCAGTAAGTGCTTCAAGTTTTCTTCACTTTCAGCTAGCAAATTGTGTCATCTGAATAGCACAGGTAGTTAATGGGTTTTCCTGCAATCCTGATAACACATTCTTCTTCATGTAGTTCAACTTTTCAGATTATTTGCAGCATACAGATTGAATAAGATGGTGAAAGGATTCATCCCTGATGGAAACTTCCCTTGATTTTAAACCATGCAATATCTCTTTGTTCTCTTTGAATGACTGTCTCTTGGTCTATGTACAGGTTCCTCATGACCGCAATTAAGTGTTCTTGAATCCCCATTCTTTGCAATGTTAACCATAATTTGTTATGATGTACACAGTTATATGTCTTTGCATAGTCAATAAAACATAAATAAACATCTCTCCAGTATTCTTTGCTTTCAGCCAAGATCCATCTGACATCAACAGTGATATCCCTTGTTCCATGGCCTCTTCTGAATCCAGCTTGAATTTCTGTCTATGTACTGCTGCAAACAATTTTAGATCATTTGTTTACTTGGGCATGATGTTGATGTTGTTCCAATTTCTGCATTCTGTTGGACCATCTTTATTTGGAATGGGCACAAGTACAGATCTCTTCAAGTTGGTTGGCCAGGTAGTTGTCTTCCAAATTTCTTTACATAGACAAGTGGTATAGATGTAGCAATGTTTGTAGGTAGGAAATTGAGGGAATTTCTGTCTGATGACCTTAGTGATGTAGGTAGCAAGGTCAGCTACCAATAATGAGAGGAGATATTTCAGAGGAGAGGGGTGGGATCTGGTCATGTTCTTAAATAATGGAGTGAGGAGTGGGAAGCATACCTTTATGAATGGGTTTTTATAAAACTTCAGGAATCCAGCTAAAACTAGAGACAATGATATAATAAAATCAAAACCCATAGTTTTGTTCAGTAAGCGGGGTGTAGGAATAGAAAAGGTAGCTAGTTAAAATGATCTTGGGCAGGGCCTTTTAAGGTTGGTATTACAGAAAGAAAGGAGCCCTTGTGGCTCAATAGTTAAGTGCTCAGCTGCTAACTGGAAGGTGGGTAGTTTGAACCCACTCAGCACCTCTGCAGGAGAAAGACGTTACAGTCTGCTTCTGTAAAGATTATAACCTAGAAAACCCTGTGGGGCAATTCTACTTCGTCACAATAGGGCACTGTGTGCTGGAACTGACAATATGGCACATAATAACACAGCAGAAAAACATAAGAGCAGGGGTTTTAGTGAAATATAGTTGAATTGATAGATGAGGCCCAATTCAAATTTTGTGTAACCTGAGGCAAAAATGCAATTGGAAGTACACCTCTGATCCCCTCCTGTGTCCTGAGAATTCTCACATGTGCACAGACACCCCCCTCCTCCATCTGTACATCCAAGCCCAAGAGAGTGGACGGAGGGAAGAGGCCCACACAGGCTCTAGGAGCCATTTAAGCAAAGAATTCTAGACGCCTGGGAATTCAGGAGCATACTGGTATAGTAGGAGTACGTAGGCTTTGAATGGGGAGCATGTCCCCTCAGATCCCTTGAGGTAAATGGGGCCACAGGAGGGCAAAAGTGGGGCTCTCTAAAGTTCAGCAACCACCAGGGTTTATGGGTGAGGCTGCAGGAGAAGCCTGTTAGCATGGGAGAAAAATAGAAGGATCAAAGGACTGGAGTCTGAAGGAAATGGAAAAGTAAAAATCGTGGGAGTGGAGACGTGGGTGCTGGAAGATAGAAAGTTGTGATTGGTCAGAGAGTAAAATATTAGAATTTATCATCTCTGAGGAGAATCTCCAAGTGGTGATAAGAGTCAGCCCAAAGATCCTCAGAGCAAAGTAGATCAAGAAGCTGAAATTGAGGGAGAAGTGTGACTCATCCATGTACCCTGAGCATCTCTCCAGGATGATTTTGGAGTTTAGGATGGAGAAGTCTGTATAGCCTACTCTTTGATGATTGTGAGATACTGCCAAAGAGGTCAGATGGTGACTGCATCAAAGAGAGCTAATGAGTGATGTCGCAGTCTCAGAGGATTGGGACACTGCTGTGGTGATCTAGAAGGAGCCCTTAGGGCACAATAGTCAAGTGCTCAATTGCTAACTGAGGATCAGCAGTTCGAACTCACCAGCTGCTTCACAGGAAAAGATGTGGCAGTCTGCTTCCATAAAGTTTTACAACCTTAGAGACCCAATGGGGCAGTTCTACTCTGTCCTATGTGATTGATGTGAGTTGGAATTGACCTGACGGCAATCGGTTTGGGTGTGGTGATGTAAAGGAACCTGGTAGCACAGTGATTAAGCAGTCAGCCACTATCCAAAAGGTTGGTGGTTTGAACCCACCCAGTGGCTCCGTGGGAAAAAGGACCTAAGAATCTGCTCCCATCAAGATTATTGCCTAAAAGACTCTACAGAGCACGTCTACTCTTTATAAGGCATATCCTTTATAAAGCCTTTATAAGGCTGCTATGAGGCAAAATCAATTTGAAGGCACCTAACAACAACAACGTGGTGAACTAAGGAGTCCCTAGGTAGCACAAACAGTTGAACGCTTGGCTGCTAACCAAAAAGTTGGTGGTTCGAATTCACCCAGAGGTGCTTGAGGTCAACTTCTGAAAGGTCATTCTACCATGGGTTCAATGGTATGAAGACCTTGAGTGAATGAACACACTTCATGGGGGAAACAATGGACTCTGCAGGTATCCAGAGTTCAGTTAACCCTTTTAAGACCAAATTATTTTATACTTTAAATTTTTTTGTGGAAATCATGCTTTCAGAAATGAAAGGCATTTTGAAAAAAATGAACAAAACTTTTTTGAGATAATATAGATTTTGATACAATTAGTGGGACACTTATGTCCAGAGAGATCTTAGTGCTGGGGTTAGTGGGATGAGGTCTGTTTCTTCTAATTCACATAGTTATACAGGCCTCCCACTAGATGGCAGTATGCACAAAAAGTGGGATAGCAGATTCCCACTAAACCCCAGCAGCAGAAAATTGTAGGTGGCACTATATATCCCATGGGTCATGGAAAGGTTAACACAAAGAGGAAAAGAGAATGTTCTGTGAGGGGTTGAGGATTTAGAGAAGTATGAGTGCCAAGAGAGAGACTGGGAAGTTAAGAGAGGTTCACCAGCCAGAAATTCTTAACATTTGCAGCAGTGACAGGGAAGTGATGCAAGAAATGATACGAAGAGTAGAGAGAAAAGAATAATTTCACAAATGTTTGATATGTTGGGGATCTAGTACTATGGATCTTTAGGTAAAATTTTGTAACTTGATATCTATCCTGGTAAACACAGTTAATAAATAAGATTAACTCTCAATTGTAAAATAGTAAAGGATTTGTGAAATTTAAACAATGTTGTAGAAAAGCCATTTTTATATTCAAATGATATCATCAACAACTTTGGCGTATTCTTTGTAGAAAGAACTAAAAGTCTGTTTCATCATGCTGATGTTCTTGAAAATACGTGTTTACTCATATTTTTCACTCAGTGCTAAAAAGATTAAATGTTTTAACACTGTGCCTTGCACATGAGAACTACTTAGTAAATGAGTCCTTCCTTTCTTTCTTTGTCCTTTTTTCTCTTCGAAGGAGACATCAAGTGAACTGCTTTGTAAGTGGGAAGGAGAAAAGATACCCATGGGATCGTACAGGCAGGGCTGCATGGCATCCATGTGCTGTCAGGTGGAATTTCAGAATGAGATCATCGGGTACAGTGCTGTCCATTAGCACTTTCAGCAGTGATAAAAATGTTTTTGTCTGTGCTGTCCAGATCACAGTCTTTTGCGACATGTAGCTATTAAGCACTTGAAATGTGCCCAGTGAAACTCAGGAGCTGAACTTTTCATTTTCTTTACTCTTAATTAATTTAAATAGGCACATGTGACTACTGTATTGGACAGCACAGGTCTAGAGTATGAGGTGCTGCTTTGCTGAAAGCTTGACAATAGAAGTGGGCTAAGTGCCTAAAAGAAAGATAAGCCTCCCTGAAGTGCATGGCTTCATGCAGTGCATTCAGTGTCGGCTAAATCAGAAATTAAGGAGCTCTGATGAAAGGAGTCTACCCTAGAGCTATGGCCTGATAAATTATAAGGAAAGGGATTAACGTCAAATAAATGATTGGAAAGGACAACTTTGCAAATAGTAGGACTCGAGTAGAGGGGATTGAATCCAGTGATATAACCAGAAAAAAAAAAGAATAATTAATATAATTTATTATATCATTATTTATTAAAAGTATATTTATTAAAGCAGTCCCAGTAGGGATTGATGTACTGCAGGCCTTAGTAACAGCTTGTAGAGAATCATCAGTCAGTTCCAAAGCAAATACTGGAAATATTTGCCAAGCATTTCAAAAATTGGGGGCAAATTTCAGGAAATATCATGTATGTAATACACTCAAACCAATGGTCGTGGTGATCAATGAAATTTACTGTGATCATTACACTTGAGAAAGTCCTAGTCTCATTTAGAATGCAAGACAAACTAATAGAACAGATTGATTACAGTAATTTAAACACCTAAATGAATGGCACAGATGAAAGGTCGTGGAAGCTCAGATTTGGGTGAGCTGGAATGGTCAAAGAGGCCTTGAAGGGGGAAAGCAGAGGCCTTTAAACTATGCTGCAAAAGAAAATGAATCCATTAAAACATTTCAGAAAGTACATTCCAGAAGAGGTTTTACAAAAGTTTCAAGAGAATAATGAAATCAGAATAACCATGCTTGTTTGTCCAAATGAAATTCTGTAACCTTGTGGTCTCTATAAAAAACTATGCAGCCTTCTTCCTTTGCCTAAGCATTTCATTTGGTTGTTTTGGATACAAGAGACTACAGCCCAGAAGATGGCGGAATAGGCAGACAAGCTCCACAGACCCTCTTCAACAAAGAAAAGAGAAACCAATTGACAGAGATACAGAAGATAATCCCGGAGCCCTGAGCTTTGAAAGGAAGTATTCAGAAGTGGATTAGGCACCAACTAGTGGAAAAACCTGAACAAAAACACTGAGTACAGAGACTATCAGAGAGTGGACTGTAAGCTCCTCTGACAGGACCAACAGCCTGAAAATTTCCAAGTGGTATTGGGACCTGAGAATTGACCTAAAGATCAGCCCTAGTCGCCAAGGGCTGCAGGAATAACTGCGCTGGTCACCTGTGACTAGGAAGGGAAATAGCAAGGAGGGAGACAACCTGAGCTGTGGACTTTCAGCTGTCCAGAGGGCACAGCCATTTTGATTGTTTAAATGCAGCAGCCATTTTGGATATTTAAAGTGACCGAGGATGCAGCCATTTTGATTGTTCACAAGCAGTGGCCATTTTGGATATTTAAAGTGACTGAGGACACAGCCATTTTGAGTGTTTACAGGCAGTGTGCATTTTGGATTTTAAAGTGACAACATTCTCATTTGGATTCCAGGGACCTGAGGATAGGCTCCATTTGCCGTTTGCAAGGACATACGGAAGGCAGACAGTGGGAAAGGAGACAGGTGATGAGTGGATAAGTGCTGCCAACTAGTGAATAGAGGAGCACAGCACAGTACCCTGCTTATGTAGATAATAATAAAATAAATAAATAAAATCCTCACCTGACTCTCAAAGGTACAAGCATGGCTGCTAGAATGACTACAGGTGCACTGATTATGCTACCTAGGTGCAATTCTTCAAGGCTGCTGAGGCACTCAAGGTAAAAATGTGCTAATACCTGAAACATTTGGTTGAGCTTAAAAATGATAACAAAGGGGGAAAGGAGGGATACTTAGTAAAATGAAAGTGAAAGAGGAAAAGCAGAGATAAAGCAGATAGGAAAATACTTGACAGAAGAAAATGTTTTAGTTACAAGTTTAATCCTTCTGTCTCCATTCCTTTTCTTTGATAACAAGAATTACATATCCTGAAA
This sequence comes from Orycteropus afer afer, assembly GCF_000298275.1. Lineage (NCBI taxonomy): Eukaryota > Metazoa > Chordata > Mammalia > Tubulidentata > Orycteropodidae > Orycteropus > Orycteropus afer. The sequence continues at coordinate 2,736,512 of NW_006921949.1, forward strand.
GGAAATAAAATAAAATAAAATCCCAGAAGACTGAAAAGGTATTAAAATAAAAATTTTAATGTGTACTGTTGGTTCATGAAACCATGCTTGCTAACTCTTGTTCCTTTCTCTTTACTGCTTCCACATTCTGGGAATAATATTAAGAAAGGGATAGCTTTTCATTGGTTAAAATGGTAACTATATGAGAGTGTATATTTGTTCAACTGAGGTAGAAAGTCCTGATATCTTTATCAGTTTGACAGCGTTAAAATCAGCTATATTATGCCTGACTAAACACTCTCAGTCATTTGGTAAATGTTGGGAAATAAATGAAAACTAATAGAACTCATCAGGGAAATGCTAAGAGTAACTTTTAAAACTGTGTAACACTAATGAAAATTTGTCTATAGTCATCAGTTTGCACTATGAGGAGTGGTGAAAAGAGCAGGGTATTAAGATATAGAAGTCTTATGTTTTAGTCCTGAGTCTTCCACTTAGTACTGATATGACTCAGTAATCCCATGAGCAACCTCTTCACTTAAACTGGGGCTTCTGAGAAGCACAATGGGTTGTGGTTACAACTGACTCTTTCACAGAGGTCACAGTTCTGTATATCCTAAGGAGTTGCTGGAAATAATTAATTTGGAAGCTTTTAGCCAAAGGTTCACACACTCACCTGTTATCCCTATTATCTTAGGCCACCACCATGCATGAAAAACTCTTCAGTTATGTCTTTATTGTACTCTGACCTCCACACGTTTTTTTTTTTTTTTTTTCCCCTGTGCTCAATCCTTTATCAAGAAGTATCCTCTGTGAGGCAAATAATATAAAACCACATTTAAACTGGTTTAAACAATAAAAGGAATTTATCAACTCACATAACTGGAAAGTCCAGCTCTACACAACAGGTTTCAGTCATTTGATTTAGGAGCTTAATGATGTCATTAAATATTTGGTTCCCTTCCTTTATTCTGCCATTCACAGTGTTTGTTTCATCTTAAGTCAGGTTCCACTCTTTTTCATAAGATGACTGTCAGCTGCAATCAAGGATAAAAGCTAGCTTGTTTACATTCAGTGCAAACAAGACCCTCTTCTACAGCATTGGAAGCAAGAGTTCTGGGAAGAGGACCAGGCATGTCCAAAGAATAGGGACTCTGGGGGGGATGCATAAGGAGGCCTGTGGCACAAGTAGTTAAGTACTCAACTGCTAACCAAAAAGTTAGTGGTTCAAACCCATCAACTACTCTGAGGGAGAATGATGTGGCAGTCTACTTCTATAAAGATTTATAACCTAGAAACCCTGTGGGGCAGTTCTACTCTGCCCTATAGGGTCTCTTTAAGTCAGAATCAACTCAGTGGCAATGGTATGGTATTAGTTATAGGGGAAGGCATGGGTACATGTGTATAGAGTTAAATAGGGGTAAGAGACAAATAGCTAGACAACCAACACATATCTAGTCATCTACTGTATCCCTGGACTCCTCTACTGTTGTTTCTGGGATAAACAAAGCCTTTCCCTTTCCCAAGATAAACAAAGTCCTCCACTTCTTCATACTCTTTCCTGAATCTTCAATTATCCTCCTGACCTTTACTTAAATCTACTCAATGCTGCGGAAAATAGTACCCCTGCATCCCTCTTTTACACCCATACTACAAAGTAAAGAGAGAACAATATTTTCTTTGGCCCTCACATACCCCCAAGGATGTTCCACATCAACACTTCTCCACCAGTAATGAAAACACCTTTGAGCCTCACAGTCTAATTTTACCATTATATACCCTGCTCATTCTCCCTACCATCTGGTTAGTCCCCTCCATTCTTTGAAGACTGGTTGCTGGTTCAGATTTCCTTTCTACTCCCAGGTCCAGCTGTCAAGCTGCTGACTCCAGTGTTTACATAGACCATTTATCCAAGACTAGATTCTCACTTCCTTTTGCTCTTCAACTCCTTTACATCAACCATCCACTTCCAGGAACATACCCTGGATCTTGTCATACTGTTTATTCAAACATCTTAATTTTTTGTTATAACATAATACTTTTGTCCTATGGAGTCACTTATATAACCTGCTTTATCAGTTTTACTAGGGTCTCTCTAGCATTTGTTCTAGTGGGGCTGTGGTTAAAGCATGGGACTGCTAATCAAAAGATAGGCAGTTCATACCCACCAGCCACTCCATGGGAGAAAGATGAGGCAGTCTACATCGGTAAAGCTTTACAGCCTTCGAAACTCTACAGAGTAGTTCTATTGTGTCCCGTAGGATCACTGTGAGTCAGAATTGATGCAAAGGCAGTAGGTTTTATTTTTTTTTTTCTTTCTTTCTTTTTTTTTTTTTGCTTTATAATCTGTCTTGGCATCTTTGAGTTGTGCAAATGGTTAATAAGTTCTGCTGCTAACTGAAAAGTTGAAGGTTCAAGTCCATCAAAGGCACCTTAGAAGAGAGGCCTGATGATCTACTTCCAAAAATTCAGCCTTGAAAACTCTGTAGTTTTCAGTTCTACTCTGACACACATAGAGGCCCCATGAGTCAGAATTAACTTGACAACCACTGGTTTTTTGATAGTCTCTCTTACTATTTAAAACAAATAGCTGTACCTGTGCGTTATACTTCTATTTCTTTTTACTTCCTTAGGGACCTTGTTATTCATTCATTCATTTATAAAAAAATTAAAATAGAGTTTTATTGAAGAAATGGTGAGCTCTAGATAAGGCAGTACTTTGTGAGGATTCAGAAGAGTACTCCCTCTGTTTATCAGTTAATAATTGAAAATATTGATTCCAAGTGAAATCATAACATGATAAAATTTTTAAACATTATATTAAAACTTAAAAAATATATATGTATTCCTTTTTTTTTTTTTATGTGAGACCAAGGCCTTTTCACTAAGTAAATCAGTTGATTGAAGTTCCTTACTGTCCTGCATAAACTACATTTAACATGTATCATCTTTGATTTCTAATTTCAGTTTCTTTAAAGTGGAACAGAATTTTAAAGACATGTATAAGTAAACTGAGTTCAAAAACCTTATAATCTTTCATAATTTTTTACCTAATCTTTGTAACAGCAGTTTTTTTGCCAGTTTTGTATGTATGTGTGTGTCACACTGCACCCCCCCAAAATTTTACCTATCCCAGAAACAATAAATCCCAATCCCTTTTTTTTTTTTTTTGTAGGTGTTAAATTAAAAGTTTAACAGGCATAAACAGGTTTTAGAACAAACAGACTTGACATCTGCTGAGTTTATAACTCAACTAGTAGAAGAAGAACTTTGAAAATACAATAGAAAATAGCGTACTTCCTAACTGTAAACATCAACCAGTGTGCTTTACAGAGAGACATCAGTTTCTATGGAGAGGTAGCTAAGAGGATCAGCATTCAGGTCTCTCCTGTCTTAAAAATGTATTCTTCAATAGCCCCTTCCAGTTACACTGCTTTACCTCTCTCCTGATTTTCACAGCCAAATCTATAGAGAATTGCTTGGATGCATTCTCAACTGTTCTTTACCTTCTTCTTAACTTCTTAATCACAGTAATCTAACTTCTACTCCTACCACTCCACTGAAATTGCTCTGGTCACTTATCAATGACATTCCTGTTACTGAATTCAGTAGATTCTTTGGTCTTTCTTGGCATCTGTGTTTGGCACCTCCTCCCGTTTTTAGTACTTGCTTTTCACAATTCCTTAGAACCTGTTGTTGTTATGTGCCGTCAAGTCAGACCCGACTCATAGCAACCCCTCCTTGGGTTTCCGAGGCAGTATCACTGTGGAATTGCCCAATCTTCCTTCCGAGGAGTGGCAGGTAGGTTTGAACCGCCAGCCTTAAGGTTAGCAGTCAAGTGCCTTAGAACCTTAGAACCTAGGTTAGCAGTCAAGTGCCTATGCTACCTTAGAACCTAGGTTGACTTTTTTGCTACTTCATGGATTACACAGTTAAGACCTTGTTCTCCTCTCACTCTGCACACTCCCTTAGGAAGGTTCATCCAATCCTGTAACTTGTTACCATTTAATATTAAGAAATCTCACTTACATGTTCCATACAACATCAAGCATGGCATGTCCAAAATTGAATTCCTTTATTTTCCCCAAAAGACTCCTTCTCTTTCTATGTTCAGTAAATGGCACCACCATTCACTTACCCAGTTCCAAGCCAGAAGACAGGAGGACATCATATTTGACTCCCTCACCTTACCTCCCCCACCCCACATCCAGTCAATTACCAAGTGCTATTGATTCTACCTCCTGAATATATCTTAAATTACTGCAGTTCACCCTGTTTTCTAATTCAGTCTACCACAATCTTATGCCTGAATTACAGTAACAGTTCCCTCTAGAACAGCCTCACTTTTCCAAACCTTTCTTCTTACTATAGATTAATTTCTCTAAAATGCAAATCTTGTCACATCTTTCAGTGGTTAAAAGCCTTTAATGGCTCCCTCATTGCCTTCTAAATAAGACTGAGCTCTTGTGATTCCCCTGGCTTTTCATTTCCGGCTCCTACTAACCGAAAGGGAAGAACACGCTCGGCATTTCTTAAGCTGAAGGAACTCAAGAAAAATTTCAAGCCTTGAGTTGCAGTACTGAAAGATTCTATGGCAAAATATTGAATGATGCAGGAAACATCGAAAGAAGATGGAAGGAACAGAAAGTCACTGTACCAAAGAGAATTGGTTGATTTTCATCCATTTCATGAGGTGGCATATGACCAAGAACCAATGGTATTAAAGGAAGAAGTCGAAGCTCCACTGAAAGAATTGGTGAAAAACAAGGCTCCAGAAATTTGCAGAATACCCATTGAGATGTTTCAACAAACAGATGTCAACTGGAGGCACTCACTTACCTATGCCAAGAAATTCGGAAGACAGCTACCTGGCCAACTAACAGGAAGAAATCCATACTGGTACCCATTCCAAAGAAAGATGATCCCACAGAAATTATTGAACAGTATCATTAATATCATATGCAAGTAAAATCATGCTGAAAATGATTCAAAAATAGTTGCAGCAGTATATTGACAGGGAACTTTCAGAAATGCAAGCTGGATTCAAAAGAGGATGTGGTATGAGGCATATCATTGCTGATGTCAGATGGATCTTGGCTGAAAGTGAAGAATATCAGAAAGATGTTTACTTGCACTTTATTGACTTTGTTCATCAAAAAGCATTCGACTGTGTGGATCATAACAAATTATGGATAACATTGAGAAGAAAGGGAATTCCAGAACAGTTAATTGTGCTCATGAGGAGCCTGTACATAGACCAGGAGGCTATTGTTCGAATAGAACAAGGGAATACTGCATGGTTTGAAATCAGGAAGGGAGTGTGTCAGGATTGTGTCCTTTTACCATACTTATTCAATCTGTGTGCTGAGCAAATAATCCAAGAAGCTGGACTATATGAAGAGGAATGTGACATCAGGATTGGAGGAAGTCACATTAACAACCTGTGATATGCAGACGACACAACACTGCCTGCTGAAAGTGAAGATGACTCGAAGCACTTACTGATGAAGACTAAAGACTACAGTCTGCAGTATGGATTACACCTCAACATAAAATGAAAATCCACACCACTGGACCAATAAACAGCATCACAATAAATGGAGAAAAGATTGAAGTTGTCAAGATTTCATATTAGTTAGTTTCACAATCAATACCAATGCAAGCAACAGTCAAGAAATCAGATGTCATACTGCACTGGGCAAATCACCTGAAAAGACCTTTCAAGTGCTGAAGAGCAAAGATGTCTCTTTGAAGACTAAAGTGCACCTAACCCAAGCCATGGTACTTTCAGTTGCCTCATATTCATCTGAAAGCTGGGCAGTGAATAAGGAAGACTGAAGAAGAGTTGATGCTTTTGAGTTGTGGTATTGGCAGAGAATACTGAAAGTACCATGGACTTCCAGAAGAATGAACAAATCTGTCCTGGAAGAAGTACAGCCAGAATGCTCCTTGGAAGAGAGAATGACCAGATTTCATCTCACCTACATTGGTCATGTTGTCCGAAGGGACTATTCCCTGGAGAAGGATATCATGCTTGGTAAAGTGGAGGGTCATGAAAAAGAGGAAGGCCGTCTAGAAAATCCTCCTTAACAACCCTTTTTCCCAGAGTGGTGGTGTTGTTGTTATTTGCCATCGAGTCGGCCCTGACTCATAGCGACCCTTCCTTGGGTTTCCAAGGCAGTATCACTACGGAAGTAGGATTGCCCAACCTTCCTTCCGAGGAGTGGCTGGTGGGTTTGAACCGCCAGCCTTCTGGTTAGCAGTCAAGTGCCTTAGGCACTATGCTACCAGAGCTCCTTTTGTGACATCTCAGAGTTCCCTCTACTTAACCTTATCGTAGCACTCATTACAATGTAATATGATTGCCTGTTTATTCATTATCTTCTCCCTTATAATAACAGGGTCCCAGTTGATTTGCCACTTTATCCTCAGTGTCTGTCACAGTGATGAAATGCATAGTATATGCTAATTATTTGTTTGAGTGAATGAATTTAAACAAGTCCTTTAGCATCTCTGAGCCTTGATTGTCTTATTGATGAATAGTAATAACACCCTACTGTGGTAGGTAAGGTTGTGTGTCAACTTGGCTGAGTCATGGTTTTGAGTGGCTGGGCAGCTGGATGTAGTTACACCCCATCATGAAATTGCAATCACCTCCATGGTGGAATCTGCTGTAAGCCACTGAGTAGCTGCCTTTGGGCAGCTTATATACTGCCTTCCAATATATAAGGAGAAGCTTTGAAAACTGTCTTGACCTTTTTGGCAAGCTTTTGGCACATCTAGACCGTACATTTGGCCAAGTGTTGGCCTGCCATGTTGCCTGCCGATCTCGGGATTGTTCCTGGGCTTGAACCAGAGGTCTTGCCGTGTTGCCTGTCAGTCTTGGATTCATCAGCCTCAGCAGCCAGCAGATGCATGAGTCAGAAAAAGCCTCCAGCTCCAGAAGGCCTTGAGCAGGATGCAGAACTGAAGCCCATGGGTAAAGGGCCTTCACTGAGTGCCTAGAGTGAGCACTTTGAACTCAGACATCTAGACTTCTAAACTGTAAGAGAATAAATTCCTGTTTGCTAAAGCCATCCATTTGTGGTATTTCTATTACAGCAGCACTAGAGAACCAAGACAGCTACCTATGCCATAAGGCTGTTTTAGAGTCTTGTAAGATAATAGGAAGGAACCCTAGTGGCACAAGTGGTTAAGCACTTGGCTGCCAACCTCAAAGTCACCTATTTGACACGCAAGCCACTCCACAGGAGCGTGACAGTTTGCTTTTATAAAGATTGCAGCCTAGAAAACCCTCTGAGATAGTTCTAGTCTGTTCTGTAGGATCAGTGTGAGTCACAATCGACTCAATGGCAATGGGTTTGGTATTTTATTTTTTAAAATAATAGGAATGAAATTTAGCATACGGGTTAAGATTGTTGGTTCTGAATCCATACTGCCTGGTGTTTAATCTTAGCTTCCACCATGTACCTAGCTGTATGACCTTGGGCAAGTTACTGAATTGCTTCATGTTTTAGTTTCCTCTTCAATGAAATGAGAATAACCATAATTTCCACCTTATAAAGATGTTGTAAGGGCTGATTGAGTTACTACTTGGAAAGCATTTAGAATAATGCCTAAGCATGCAATGAATGGTAGCTACTATATATATTTTTTAAAAATTTGTAAGTTCTGGGGACTTCCGGTAAGATGGAGGAATAGTCAGACAAGCAACACAGACCCTCTTCAACAAAGAAAAGATAAACTAATTGACAAACCCACAGAAGATAATCCTGGAACCCTGAGCTTTGAAAGGAACTATACAGAAGTGGATTAGGCACCAACTAGTGGAAAAACCTGAACGAAAACAGTGAGTACAGAGACTGTCAGAGCTGTGGATTGTCAGCTACTCTGATGGGACCAACAGCCTGAATATTTCCAACTGGTGCTGGGACCTGAGAATTAACCTAAAGATCAGTCCTGGTCACCAAGGGCTGCAGGGCAACTGCTCTGGTGGCCTGTGACTAAGAAGGGAAACAGCTAGGAGGGAGACGACCTGAGCTGTGGACTTCCTGCTGTCTGGAGGGCACAACCATTTTGATTGTTTACACCTGGCAGCCATTTTGGCTATTTAAAGTGACCAGGGTGCAGCCATTTTGAATGTTTACAAACGGTGACCATTTGGGATATTTAAAGTGACCGAGGGTGCAGCCATTTCGAATCTTTATAAGTGGCAACCATTTTGGATTTTAAAGTGATAGCAATCTTATTCGGATTCCAGGGACCTAAGAACAGGCTCTGTTTGCCAGGGTCAGCAAGGACAAGAGCCTGACAACAGGAAAGGAGACAGGTGGTGAGTGTATAAGTGCTGTCAACTTGTGAATAGAGGAGCACAGCACAGTACCCTGCCTGTGTAAATAATGTACAAACAAAACAAAATGAAAATTGTGGGCAAGTCACTCCAACATATAGTCACCAATTAAATATAAACACAAAAATGTCACAATGCCTCAGAGACAACAGAGCATCATAGTCCACACAAAGAAGCAAGATAAAGCAGGAGAAACAAGGGACCAGGATACAGACCCAAAACACATCCCTGAGGAAGACGCAGCATTAGAACTCCCTGATAAAGAATTATATTTAGGTATCTTCAAAGGATTGAGAGACAGACTAAGGAAAACACAAACAAAACCCTAGAAGGATTTTGGAAGAAAATACAAGAACAAAATGAAAAATTAGAAATGATTCTAAATTTACAGATAGAAATCCAAAAGATTAATACTAAATTACCAGAAATAGATTACACATTGAAAGGGCAAAGAAGTAGAATTGATGCAATGGAAGACAGAATTAATGAGATTGAAGACAAATACCTGAATAGTTCTTTGGAAAGGGATCAGTCAGAAAAAAGATTAAAACAAAATACAGAAAGCCTAAGGTTCATGTGGGATACCATCAAAAGCAATAACCTACATGGCCTTGGAATTCCAGAACAGGAAGAGAAAAATGAAACCACTGAGAAAAATGTCCAAGATTTGTTGGAGAAGAACTTCCCTGATATGATGAAAGATGAGAATATATCCATTCAGGAAGGCCAACGAACCCCAAACAGGACAGACCCCAGAAGAAAATCACCAAGATATATCATCATCAAATCAAACTCACCAAAACCCAAGACAAGGAAAGAATCATGAGAGCAGCACGGGAAAAATGAAAAGTTACCTACAAGGGGCAACCAATAAGACTAAGCTCGGATTTCTCAACAGAAACCATGCAGGCGAGAAGACAGTGGGATGGTATATATAAAACACTGAAAGAGAAAAATTTCCAACCAAGAATTATTTACCCAGCAAAATTGTCCCTCAAATATGAGGGTGAAATTAGGACATTTCCAGATAAGCAGAAATTAAGGGAATTTGTTAAAACCAGGCCAACCTTACAAGAGATGCTAAAGGGAGTCCTTTGAATAGAGAAGCAACAACAGCTAATAACAACTGACCATTAACACACATGATGATATAACCCAGAAACCAACACAGCTATGGAAGTATCCAAAGTAGATAAGCCTACAAGATTGTAAGGAGGGAAACAGAAACACCAACCGACAAATAAGGACAACTACAAACCAAAAAGAGGGAAAAAAAATCTGTGTCGTGACAGAACTTCTAGATGGTTGGGAAGTCAAAACAACTACAAGATAGAACGGACTGTTCTACACTTGGGAAGAAAACTATAAATCACATGGTAACCTCAAAGAAAAATGATAAACCTTCACATCAAAATAAAAAAGAGGACCAGCATAAATATTCAGCAAATACTAAAACAATAGCAATGAAGGAAGTGATAACATGATTCATAAACAAAACAAGCTCAGCATAGAAAATTATATGGAACAAAGAAATTGACACAAGGAAAAAGCACATGACAAAAATGACAGCAACAAATTCATATTTGCTGATAATTACATATCTGGCAAGGGACTTATCTCTAAGATTGATGGAAAACTCCAATACCTCAACACCAAAGGAATTAACAATCCAATTGAAAAATGGGCAGAAGACATGAATAGACACTTCACCAAGGAGGATATTCAGGTGATCAGTTAATACATGAAAAGATGCTCACAATCATTGGCCATTGGAGAGATGTAAATCAAAACTGTGAGGTCACGGTAAGGAGAAGAGGACGCACAAAAGTGAGGTTAAAGAGAAGTTTTTATTCTGCACTTTTGGGCGAGGTTTACAGGTCCCGTGAGGGGCCCGGGTGAGGTTCACGGGTCCCTGAGAGGGCCCGAGAAGTTGCGCCACCTGGCTGGGGAGGGTAGAGTTTATATAGTCTTGTAGAGGACCTAAGTGGGGACACTGAGGAAATGGCAGGGTCCAGTTAGCTATTGGCGTGGGTCTTCAGCTAATTAGCATGAGGGGGCTTCACAGGAGGAAGTTTATCATCACATGGGACTTTCCAGCCTGGGTGGGTTCTGCCACCTCGGTTGTCTTATCTGGTTGTCTCATCAGGGCCTGACGCCTGGAGGAAGCTTCCAACTGAAATGTTGGTGGCTTGAGTTTACACCAGCCTAACAAAAACAACAATGAGATATACCATCTCACCCCAGCACTGATGGCAAGGTTCAATGAGACAGAAAATAACTAATGCTAGTGGGGATGTGGAGAGATTGGGACTCTCATACACTGCTTGTGTGACTGTGAAGTGACACAACCACTGTGGAAAGCAATATGGCGATTCCTTAGAAAGTTGGAATTGGAGATACCATTTGACCCAGCAATCCCATTACTAGGTATATATCCTAGAAAGGTGAGAGCCAGGATAGGAACAGATACATGCACGCTCATGTTCATCACAGCACTATTTACAATAGCAAAAAGGTGGAAACAACCTACATGCCCATCAGCAGAAGAGTGGATGACCAAACTATGGTACAAACACATACTGGAATGCTATGCAGCACTAAAGAATAATGTAGAGTCTGCAGAACACCACATAATAGGGATGAACTTGGAGGACATTATGCTGAGTGACATAAGTCAGTCACAGAAGGACAAATATAGTATTAGTTCGTTGTTGTGGAGGGTCAGGGAAAGGTTTCTATATGGAGGGAAACTTTTTTGTTGGTTGACAGGGATGGGAGGGGAGGGGAGAGAGCACTGCAAAAAATAAAATCATTGACCCATGTCACTTTATTTTTGTGTATTTCACTGTACATAAATTTATTTCAATAAAATGCATTTTTAAAAAATTCCTAAGTTCTAAAATTACATTAAAATATATGGTGTCAGTATTACTAGTTTGTATATTTTGAGAGGGCAAAGGATTAATATCATTATTCTTAAGAATTTCTTTTTTTTTCTTTTAGCTGTATGCCATACCTATGCCAGAGATTAAGTCTTAAATTCAAATTGCCATTCTTGGTTTATATGAAATTTGGTTAAAAAATTTTGTGTTCAATATAAGAAAATTATAGAAATATTTTCTGGTTAAACCCCAAATGTTATTTATTTATTTGAGTCTACATACATAATAGGTAGAATTCGGCTCAGGAAAAACATTTAAATAAGAAATATTACTGGATTAATTTATAAATGACATTATTATGTCTCTGACACCAACTTTATTATTTGTTAATATTTTATTGCAGTAAAAATACATATTAAAAAACACATGCCATTTCAATTTTTTTATACATACTATTCAGTGACATCAATTTTATTCATCATGTTGTACAGTCACCATTATTATCTATTTCCACATTTTTCCATCACCCTTAACAGAAACTTGGTACCCTTTAAGCAATGATTTCTTCAGTCTCCCCTCTCTCCCACCCCTAGTAGCCACTAATAAACTGATCTCTATACACTTGTATGTTTATATATAATCTAATTACATAATCAGTTTAGTGTTTGGAGAGTATGAATTCCGTTAAAACTGTGCTATGCAACAAAAGTAGAAAATGGAAGTTTGTTTTGTTTTGTGACTATATGTTCATCTGAAGAAAATTTCCTCACCTTTTTTTAAATGTTATTTTTAATTTAAAATTTAATTAGATACATATTTGTATGTTGACTTTGGGTCAACAGAAATCTCTAATTTTTATTCTTTTTTTGATTCTTTTTAGAGTTGGTGGTTCCAAGATTTTGTTCAGAATGACTTTAGGAAGAGAAGTGATGTCTTCTCTTCAGACAATGTCTTCCTTTACTGCAGCTGGCAGAAATGTTTTAAGATGGGATCTGTCACCAGAGCAAATTAAAACAAGAACTGAGGAGCTCATTGTGCAGACCAAACAAGTGTATGATGCTGTGGGAATGCTCGCTGTTGAGGAAGTAACTTACGAGAACTGTTTACAGGCGCTGGCAGATTTAGAAGTAAAATACATAGGTAAGTAGGATGCAAAGGTGTATTAATATTTCCTTTTCTGGGCATCATAAACCATTTAATGCTTTCTGGCTTGGCAGTCACTTTTCCAGTTTTATAAGACATTGGCTTTTGCCTAATGGTTAATGAATTGCTTAGAATTAAATTACCAAAGACTTAAAAAATTTTTATGATGTTGGCAAACGTATGTAAAATCCATATTCTCATCCTAGTGCTATCTGGAGAGTATTTTGGCAATGTATGCAGTCGATTCTCATTATTTGCAGTAATTATGTTCTGTAAAGTCACTGTAAACACTAAATTAGCAAATAGTGAATGTTGCTCTTAGGAGAAATATAGGGTTAGGTTCCTGCAAGCCTCTTTCATAACATTTTTGTCAGCTGATCAATACTTACTTTGTTTTAAGTGTCTTTCTGTTTAAACATGCCTTACTTAATGCATATTGCTGATTCATTTACATAGAATTCAAAGCTTATCTAATGCAGATATTCTCTCTGTGAGGTACATCACAGCCTTCTTGCACTTAGGAACACTAGACAGCACTTCAGCACTAGGGGACCCTTTTAATTAGCAAAATCATTAACAGAAAGCACAAAAATGCAAAAAACATGTCACTAACTAGACTGCAAAAAGGACCCTTGTTTACAGTGTGAAAACTTAAATAAGAAGACAGAGCGTCATCCTGTTCGACCTCCTCTGGGAACATGTGCACTGGGCGACTCACATTTTCACCCTCTGAGCATGTCCATGCATGACCACGAGAGACTATGAATACTAATTATGGGGTTGCAAATAAATTTTATCAAGTAGGCAATTGCAAATACGCAATCTGTGAATAATGGGGATTGACTGTGTCAGAGCTTCTAAGAAGCTCATACCCTAGCCCAGTAATTCCAAATGTAAGCATCCTAAGGAAATATTCAGAAATACAGGCAAATTTTGTGTGTAAATTATGCATAAATAGGTATTCAATCATATTAAAAGCTTAGAAACAACCCCTAAGTGTCAGCCAATAGAGTGGCTCAGTAAATTATGAAACATCTTTTTACTGTAATACTATATAGCCATTAAAATCATGTTTCAGCACCAGTATTTAATGACACAGAAGAAAATAAACAAATTTAAAAAATGGTTACTATCTTAAGTTGTTGTTGTTGTTGTTATTGTTGTTATGTGCTATCAAGTCGGCCCGACTCATAACGACCCCTTCTTGGGTTTCCAAGGCAGTATTACTACAGAAGTAGATTGCCCAACCTTCCTTCTGAGGAGTGGCTGGTGGGTTTGAACCGCCAGCCTTCTGGTTAGCAGTCAAGTACCTTAGGCACTATACTACCAGAGCTCCTACTGTCTTAACTGATAGGTTTTTATTTGAGTTTTATTTTCTTCCTTGTGCTTTCCTTATATTTTCCAAATTTCCTAAAGTAAAAAGATATTATTTTTATAACGTATGTATTAGGCCCTTTGAGTTAGAAGAAATGAAGACTCACTTGCCGTACTAGTAAGGTTTGGACATATTTTGTAGGGTAATAATGGCTACATAATCTTGGCTGTATATTCAGGTTTTATAAAAACATAGGATAGTTGTAGAGCTAGATATCATAATCACTTGTGTGCACTCTAGAATTTGGAAGTTTGTCCAAAATCCAGCATAGCCCTAGAACTGGTCATCTCATCTCACCAGCCCCTCAACACTAATTCTGTGTACTACTGTAATAGGGACTTGACTACTTTCTCATCTCCATTTTGCTCTTTCAGTGTCTGTCTTTACTACTTTCTTTACTCTCATTACTGACTGTGACATCCTGTTATAAGTCTTGAGTTTAAACTACTGAATAAAAAGATATGATTGGTCTTGTTATTCAAAGTCAAAGGAATAGGGTTGGCCCCTATTCAACACAACCTTTAATTTCATAGGTGTCTCCCCCTACTCCAGATTTGGGTTGTCCATAGACTAGGTGCACACTTCAACAGCCAAGATGATATTACACATTGGACTAATATAAAATATCAGCAGGGAAAAAATGATATCTTCAAGAAATTATTTTAGACAAGCATATGAGATGGACATTTACTTTAAACTTTGTAAACCCGCCACCAAAAAAAAGTAGATCTTTTAAATATATTTTCAGTTCTGCAGTGCTTGTTCTTTTCTCCTATAAATTTATCTTTGTGGGATAATCATTATTGTTTTAGTTTGGGAAGAAATTTCTTAAAGACTAACTTTTCTTATCTGTGCATGTTCTCAGAGTTTGTTATGCCTTCTACAAAAGCTGTTAAAGTACCTGTTAAAATTTTATTTTAACAACTTAAAAAAAATATCTGTTTGTCTAGTCTCAGTACTGGGCATTAGCATTGTTTATAGTTTAGCAGTGAGAGCATAAAGTCTGGTTCCAAGTCTTTGTGGCAAAGGAAGGAAGGAAGTGTATTTCAGCATTATTGTTTGTTTAAGAATATGTTTCTAATTTTATTTTATTTTTTTAATTTTTATTATGATTTGGGTGAGTTTCCAGAGCAAACTCATTTTCCATACAGCAGCTCACATATGCTTTGTCTCATGACATTGACTGCAATTTCCCACAATGTAACAGCTCCCCTTCTACTTCTTCCCCATAGTTGCCTCTTTCCTATATCCTTCCCTCCCATGCACTCCTGCCCCCCAAGCTGTCTCCTTGTGCGTACACAGCCCTTCTATTCTCCCATGGTTGATCTCTCCGAGGAGTATATCTACCTAATATAAATATTCAGTTCATATGCCTGTCTTTTGTTTGACTAGAAGCCACAGAAGTGAGTTTAATTCCAGACCTGAAGGGCAGCTAGGGGCCATAGTCTCAATGGTTCCACCAGACTTCATCAGACCAGCAAACCTGGTCTCTTTTATTTTAAAAGCCCATTCTTTATTCACTTGTAGAAAATTGAGAGATGACAGAAATGATCTTATAGATAAGGAAGGAATTTATATGCAGTTGGTTAAGCTGTAACTGTATGTCTCTAGGATAAAGTTTGTAGAAGAGATAGTTGCTTCAGATTTGAGAAGCAGAAAATTATTTAGCTCTCTGAAATGGTGATGGCTACTTGCAGAGGAGCTCTGGTAGCGCAGTGCCTAAGGCCTTGACTGCTAACTAGAAGGCTGGTGGTTCAAACCCACCAGCCATGCCTTGGAAGGAAGGTTGGGCAATCTACTTCCATAGTGATACCACCTCGGAAACCCAAGGAGGGGTCGCTATGAGTTAGCTCCGACTTGACAGCACATAACAACAACAACAACAACAGCTTGCAGCAACAGGAGTCTGTGCATGTCTCAGACAGCTGTGTGCTCAACTAGTAGCCAAAAGGTTGGCAGTTCAAACTTACCTAGAGGCTTCTCCAAAGATAGGCTTGGGGATCTACTTCTGAAAGTTCACAGCCTTGAAAATCTCTATGTATCAGCATCTACTTGTGGGCAACTAAAAACAGTTGCAGCAACAACAGACACAGAGGTGCTAGCAGGTTTCAGCTTGTTTTCTCATTCTCCTTCACTCCACATCTAGCTCTTCTTGATTGCTGACCCCACTCACCAGTAGTAGCTCTAGGCCCTTTGTCAGACCTTTAGCTGTGGATACCTAGACTTCTTTTGAAGACTTCTCTATCAACTCCCCTTTTGGAATCCCATCTTGGCAGCTGGGTGTTCTTGGCTTCTTTTCAGAGCAAATGGTTGGTGTTCCACTGATCTACCCACTCTACTCTCAAAGCTACACTTTACATCCCCACCCACAATTGTATAAGTTCTAATTAGTATACTGAATTTCTTATCCCATAACTAATGGTAGTTCTGCTTCCCTACTTGAATCCTGACTGAGTCAATGTGCTTTTCCCAAAGTAAAAATAATTGAACCTATACAACAATAGCTCTGGTAGTGTAGTGCCTAAGGCACTTGACTGCTAACCAGAGCGCTGGCAATTCAAACCCACCAGCCACTCCTCGGAAGGAAGATGGAGCAATCTACTTCCGTAGTGATACTGCCTGGAAAACCCAAGGAGTGGTCGCTATGAGTCAGGTCCTACTCCACGGCACATAACAACAATAGCAATACAACAATGGCCACTACTCATCGGTCAGTTTGTCATACTATGGTGGCTTGTGTGTTGCTGTGAGGCTGAAGACTACGCCACCAGTATTTCAAATACCAGCAGGGTCACCCATGATGGACAAGTTTCAGTGGAGCTTCCAGACTAAGACAGACTCAGCAGAAGGAAAGGGCCATCCACTTCTCAAAGAATTGGCCAGTGAAAACTGTGAATAGCAGTGAAACACTGTGTGGTATATTACTGGACAACTTTATAAGAATATGTTTCTGATTTCAGATTTGTGTATTTTATGTTGCTCATTTAAGATCTTGAGCCATATTCCTTCTTAATAACTTTTTGTGCTAATTTTAAAAACTATACTGAAATTAGGAGCTCTGGTAGCATAGTGCCTAAGGCACTTGACTGCTAACCAGAAGGCTAGTGGTTCAAACCCACCAGCCACTCTTCAGAAGGAAGGTTGGGCAATCTGCTTCCATAGTGATACTGCCTCGGAAACCCAAGGAGGGGTTGCTATGAGTCACGTCTGACTCGACTGACACATAACAACAACAAATACAGAAATTGTCACTGTATATTTAACTATATCATTTAAACAAGTACTATATGTATCAAAATTTAAATCTTCTGTTTCGTTATTTTCTTAGTCAAGGGACATAAAATTATATACAGGTATCTTCTGTTACCTGGAAGTAGAGCATTCCTCTGTAACCTTTTGTAAGCTGAAATGGCATAAAGCAAGGCAATTACTGTTAATTTATATGGGAATAATTTTTGAGCATTTCCAGACCTAAAAATAACCTATCAAATCATAGCAAATAACACTAACATATAGTGTTCACAGACTCATTTCAAAGCTGTGGCAGCTTGATGCTGAGTGTAGTTCTGGGAAGGAGCTTGGTGACACCACTCTTGCAGCTCTGGGTGTGTGCTACCTTGTTAATGGTTTGCTGCAAAACAAACACTGAATGCTAGCTTCATTTTACACCTTTTTTCATAAAAGCAAAAATCCTCTTCAGATTTCTTTCAGTTAGCAGAAACAGGTACTAATGTAGGCTTTTCCTAAAACCAAAGTGAACTTTTGAAAAGCAGGGATACCTGTATTTAATCAAATCCTGAATGCATAATTACATAATTTATTTTTCAAAAATATGTATCATTGAACTATTCAGATATCTGTGACTGGTTTTTTGTTTGTTTTTAAAGCTTTATTTGTAACAATGCTTTAAGAGGACTGATATGAGTCCCATAGCTTGTTTAACTGTACAAATCTCGGTACTGCTATTTACTTTCTACTCTGGTGGCCTAGTGCCTAAGGCATTAGACTGGTAACCAGAAGCCTGGTGGTTCAAATCCACCAGCCCCTCCTAAGAAGGAAGGTTGGGCAATCTACTTCCGTAGTGTTAATGCTTCGGAAACCCAAGGAAGGGTCGCTTTGAGTTGGATCCACCCAATGGCAATGTGTTTGGTTTTTGGTTTGGTATATATCATATGGGAGCTCAGGTGGCATAGTGCCTAAACCATTTGGCTGCTAACCAGAAGGCTGGGGGTTCAAACCCACCAGCTACTCCCCAAAAGGAAGGTTGGGCAGTCTACTTACATAATAATACCGCCTCACAAACCCAAGGAGGGGTTACTATGAAGTCAGATCCAACTCAACAGCAGTGAGATCTATCATATGGGTTAATTTTTCCTATTTATATTTCCTTCAGAATACTGAAGATAGTAATGTAATAAATCATTTTCATTTTCGTTCTATAATATAGGCTATTTTACTGACAGATTCTTGCTCAGTTAAAGCCAAAATACTAATGTATGAAAAGTCCAAGAACCAATTTTAATTTGTGGAGATTAGAGCAAACTAAGACTCCTCTGAAGACAGGCCTGGCAATCTGCTTCCATAAGGTCAGTCTTGAAAACTCTGTGGAGCAGTTCTACTCTGTACACACGGGGTCACCATGAGTCAAAATTGACTCCATGGCAACTAACAACAACAACATTACCATTATCCTTTAATAAGAGATAGCCACAATATCCAGCTGCTATCTACTTAGATTTCAAGGAATCTGGAATCCTCCATAATTGCATGAAGTTTTTTATATTTATATACTTCTGTGCGTTTGGGGGAGGGTCCATAACCTTCAGGAATTTATACTAAAACAGGAACTGTTTTGGTTACCTAGTACCACTCTGACAGGAAATATACCACAAATGGGATGGCCTTAACAAATGAATTTATTCTTACAATTTGGAGGCTTTAAGTCCAAGTTCAAAGTGCCAGGCTCTAGGGGCTGGATGAAACCTTTGGCTTCAGCTCTGCTTCTTGCTCCCGGCCCACTGAAGCTAGAGGCATCTCTTCTCTCAGGCAGCTACTGGCTGCTGAGGCTAACAAGCCCAAGGTCGACAAATAAAATGGCACAGTCCCGATGTTACTAAACTACATGGCAGACCATTAATTCAAGTCCATTGTAAGTCTTAAGGTCGGCAGAGCATGGCAGGATGCTGAACAACGACACAGCTACATGCAGGATCCAAACATGCCATAAGCTAGAGACTATCCCCAAGACTTCTCCTTATATACAGGAAGTAGACCACATCACAAAGTCAGCTACTCAGCTGCTTGTGGTAGAGTCTCATCATGGGGAATAACTACCACCAACTGCCCAGCCACTCAACCAGGCCCAGCCAAGTTGACATACAAATTTAACTACCACACTTCTACCCCCTTGTCAACTTGGCACCTGGACAGATCTTCACTGGGTGGCATCTGTACAGATCTTTCTCACTAGGTGGCTCTAATCCCCTAGTTCCTGAGTGGCGACCTCACCCCCTTTGCCTGGCAGGCCCTGTTCCTCTCCCTCTTGGGCATGGCAGCCCTGCCCCCTCACTCTTGGGCAGCAGCTATGGCTCCATCCCACTAACTTACATGAACGAGCAGCCCCACACCCCAGAACCAAGTTGCTGAAGGTCTAACTCTTTGAAACCTAGGAGGCTATGATGGCTCCACCCCCAAAGACCATGGTCCTACCCTTTGAGGCTAACGCAGCTCTGCTTCCCATTTCCTTAGTCTCTCCCTTTCTGCTGGTTAATGTCCAAGGGCAACCCACTCCACTGGAAATCTTTCTGCTCAAAGGACACTTAGCTTTCTTGCTCAGTGGGCCGGTGAACGTGCTACTCCATTTTATGCCAGTCTCTTCACCAATTAATGCCTGAAGGCAACCTATTCTGCCAGGAAACTGCCTACCCAGTGGCACCTGGCTTTCTCCTCCGTGGGCTGGTAGCCTGTTTTGCTGTTAAATGCCAGTCTCTAGGCTGTGCTACTGTTCTCTTTCATGCTGATCTCTCTGCCGGTATCTCCCTTCCAGTCTCTTGGCTCTGCTCCTGCTGTTTCTTATGCCATATGCCAGGGTCTCGGGTCAAGGATACACTCCACACCTGTTTCCACATTTTAGGTATCTGTCAAAGCAGCACCCCACTCTCTCAGTGCCATATTCTGTTCTGGTTACCAAGTGCCACTCTGACAAGAATATACCACAAATGGGATGGCCTTAACAAACGGGAAGTTTATATTTGCTCACAATTTGGAGGCTTTACATCCGAGTTCAAGTGCCCGGTTCTAGGGGCTGTGTGAAAGCCCCTCAACCTTGGGCTTCAGCTCTGCCTCTTGCTCCTGGCCCACTGAAGCTAGAGGCATCTCTTCACTCAGGCAGCTACTGGCTGCTCAGGCTAACAAGCCCAAGGTCGACAAATAAAATGGCACGGTCCCGATGTAACCAAACCACATGGCAGGTCATTAATTCAAGTCCATTGTAAGTCTCAAGGTCAGCAGAGCATGGCAGCCTGTTAAACAACATACATGGTTACATGCAGGGTCCAAGCGTGCCAAAAGCTAGAGACTATCCCCAAGGCTTCTTATATACAGGAAACAGACCACATCTCAAAGGCAGCTACTGATTTGCTTGTGGTAAATCCCACTGTGGAGGTGATTGCCAGTCTCATCATTGGGAATAACTACATCCAGCTGCCCAACTACTCATCCAGGCCCAGCCTAGTTGACATACAAATTTAACTACCACAGGAACCCTGTTTATAATAAAACAAGTGCAGTGGTTAAGCACTCTGCTGCCTACCAAAAGATTAGCAGTTCGAATCCACCAGCTGTACTATGGGAGAAAGATGAGGCAGTCTGCTTCCGTGAAGATGTGCAGCCTTGGAAACCCTATGACGCAGTACTGCCCTGTCCTCACTGTGAGTCAGAATTGACCTGACAGCAATGGGCTTTTTTTTCCCCCCAGTAATAAGATAAAACCAAATCCAACCCACTGTCGTTGAGTTGATGCCAACTCACACTGAATTTATGGACAGGGTAGAACTGCCTCATAGGGTTTCCAAAGATGTAAAACTTTATGGAAGCAAACTGCCTCTTCTTTCTCCCACAGAGTGGTGAAGGGTTTGAACCATTGACCTTTTGGTTAGCAGCCACATAACTACTGTGCTACCAAAACTCCAGACAAGGTTAAAAGCACCTATTCTAAGCACATTCCACCACCCCTCTGAGTTAATGTGCTAGTTTCTTAAGCAGTCTTGGCCTCTGCCAGCCTCCATGCTTGTAATCTCTACTGCTCCAGCCCCTCCTGAGCACCTCCACTTCCCTAACCATCCTCTAAGGTCTAACGCAATTATTGCGGTCTATTAATTAGTACCCCAGCCCTTGACACTACTATCCTCTTTATTTGACAAAGAATATTCTCTGTTTTGTATTGTTCTGTAACATTTTATATACTTTCCCCAAAAAATTATAAGATGCCTGAATACAAGAACTATGTTTTTTTCCTCCTACATTTCCAGTTAATTAATTATGACTTAAACATATTTTGATAATTGCTCAGTGCACAACACTTATTATTGTTCTTAATGGTACCAACCTGAACAGCCAAGTCCTGCATTAGATGCTGTTCCTTGATAGCATGAGGAACCTTTACTGGAAGTATAAAATGAAAAATTTAGATCTGAATAATCATTCATCTAGATGGAAGGTATTTGACTTAGTACTTACTCGACGAGTCTTGGTGCAAATGAGTAACATACTTCACTGCTAAATGAAAATTTGATGGTTCAGGTTCACCCAGAGGCACCTTGGAAGAAATGTCTGGCACTCTGTTGTTGCTGGGTGCTGTCAGGTAGGCTCTAACTCATAATGATCCTATGCAAACAGAACGAAACACTGCCAAGCCCTGCACCATCCTCAAAGACATTGCTGTGCCTGAGTCCATCATTGCAGCTATATGTCAGTCCATCTCACTGAGGGTCTTCCTCTTTTTCAGTGACTCTCTACTTTATCAAGCATGATATCCTTCTCCAGAGAATGGTCCCTTCTGATAACAAGACCAAAGTACATGAGACGAAGTCTGGCCATTCTTGCTTCTAAGCAGCATTCTGACTGTACTGCCTCCAGGATAGATTTGTTCATTCTTCTGGGAGTCCATGGTATTTTTAGTATTCTTTGCGAATACCACAATACAAAGACATCAGTTCTTTGGTTTTCCTTATTCATTGTCCAGCTTTCACATGCATGTGAGGTGATTGAAAATACCATGGCTTGGGTTAGGTGCAACTTAGTTTTCACAGTGACATCTTTCCTCCTTAACACTTTAAAGAGATCTTTTGCACCAACAAGGATTGTGAAGATGGTACAGGACTGGGCAGTGTTTCGTTTTGTTGTACATAGGGTTGCTATGAGTTGGAGTCTATCCAAGAGAAACTAACAACAACAACATAATGAGATGGATAGAACTGGGGGAGACTTCTCTTTGTGTTGTGTTTTCCTATGTATAAGCACATGCAGATAAGTATAAAATTCAGTGGGAACTCATTTTCAAATAAACATATATTGCTTTTGTTAGATGCCCATGAGTTGGCTATGACATAGTGACCCTATGGACAACAGAGTGATACATTGCCTGATCTTGCACCATCCTCACAATCTTTGCTATGCTTGAGCCCATCATTGAAGCCACTGTGTCAATCCATCTTGTTGAGGATCTTCCCTGCAAAAAGGGCAAGGAGGCCACATATTCGGACCTCCTCTATTCCCACAAGAGGAAGGCAGAATCACCATCAATAGTGCAAGGCCTATTACTGCAAGGCCAGACATGCTGCCTCCCTCCAGCCCTTTCACCAACTGTTACTCCCAAAGCACCCATCACCTCTCTCCTGGGTTCGATAATTCACTGCAGTGACCACACAGAGCTCACAGATTATGAGTT
>NW_006921949.1:2759387-2760729 GCF_000298275.1 Orycteropus afer afer
CCAATCACAGCATCAGAACTATAAGCACTTGAGAGAGAGTGGGCACCTCCCAAAACATTGTTTTGTGCCACTCCCAACAGAAATACTCCAGGTGGACAACTTCAGCAATCAGTTGCTCATAGAAAATCCCACCTTGGAGTTTACAAAGACTTATGGGTAGAAAAGCCACAGTAACTAATTTACTACACCACATTCCCCTTCTTCACTGACCTTCTACTTTACTAATCAGGGTATCCTTCTCCAGGGGCTGATACCTTCTGTCAACATGACCAAAGTACGTGAGATGAAGTTTAGGCATTCTCGCTTCTAGGGAACATTCCAGCTGTATTTCTTCCAGGACAGATTTGTTCCTTCTTCTGGCAGTCCGTGGTGTTTTTGTTATTCTTCACCAACACCACAATTCAAATTCATCAACTCTTCTTTGGTCTTCCTTATTCATTATCCAGCTTTCACATGCATAGAGGCTACTGAAAATACCATGGTTTCATACATTAGAGAAGCAACAGAAGACAGAGTTGGAGTAACTTCTCAGAGACAAGCAAACACCTTAAGAGAGAAAATCACCAGGCCTGAGGACTCAGGACCATAGTCTCGAGGGACATCATACTCAATTGGCACAACATAGTACATAAAAATCTTGCTCTGCAACCTACTTTGGTGAATAGAGACTGGGGTCTTAAAAGCTTTCGAGCAGCCATCTAAAATGCAACTGTTGGTTTCCTCTCATCTGAATGAAAGAAGAATCAAAGTCATCTGGAAACAATTAGTGCAAGGTTAAGGTGGACCACAAGGTCCTCAGCCTTCATGACCCTGAGACCAGAAGAACTAGATAGTGCCCAGCTGCCAATGCTAACCACTCAGAAAGTGATCAAAACTGGAGATCCTGATAGAGTGGGAAGAAAAAAATGTGGAACAAAATTAAAAAACACAATTACTGCTCAGAGAGACTGGTGGAATCCCCGAGATTATGACCCTGGGTTACCCTTTGGGCCTAGAAACAGACTTACCCCCACGTATTGGTTCTTAGCCCAACAGTAGAAAGACCTTCATGCAGAGCACCTACCCCAGAGTGATGCTTCCACCTACTCCAGTGAGATGCACCCCTTAGAGCAATCAGCCATGAGACACCGGAGGGGCATCACTCATATAGAAGAAAAGCTGAATAGATGGGATGCATAGTTAAGAAGGGCATAGGGAGGGGGTAGTCACAGGGATAGGAGGGGAAGAGAGTTTTTTTATGGTTGGGGATGGTAATTGGGACTGTGAAATCAAATGTGCATGAACCATTGAATGTAAAACTAATTTGCTTTGTAACTTTGCACCCAAAGCACAATAAAATTAA
>NW_006921949.1:2764893-2775126 GCF_000298275.1 Orycteropus afer afer
GTATGGAGGGATGGACACTGGGAAGGGGTAACTATGGGGAGGAAGTGGGAGGGGAGCTGTTGCATTGTGGTAAACTGTGGTCAATGACATGAGACAAGGTGTATGTGAACTGCTGTATGGAAAGTGAATTTGCTCTGTAAATCTTCACCCAAATCACAATAAAAAAAAATAAAGAGATTAAAAAAAAAAAGAAAAGAAACCCAAGGAGTGGTTGCTATGAGTGAGATCTGAGTCAACAACAGTGAGTTTGGTTTTTGGTTTGGTTTCCCACTGCAGTATGACATCTGATTTCTTGACTGCTGCTTCCATTGGGTGTTGATGTGGATGCAAGTAAAATGAAATCCTTGACAGTTTCAATCTTTTCTCCGTTTATTGTGATGTTGTTTATTGGTCTAGTTGTGAGGATTGTGGTTTTCTTTATGCTGAGGCATAATCCAAACTCAAAGCTGTAGTCTTTGATCTTCATCAGTAAGTGCTTCAAGTCATCTTTATTTTTCAGCAAGAAGATTTGTGTCATCTGCGTATTGCAGGTTGTTAATGAGTCTTCCTCCAATCCTGATACTGCGTTCTTCTTCATATATACTCCAACTTCTTAGATTATTTACTCAGCATGCAGATTGAATAAGTATGGCGAAAGGAGACAACCCTGATGCACACCTTTCCTGATTTTAAACCATGCAGTATCCCCTTGTTCTGTTTGAATGACTGCCTCCTGGTCTATGTACAGGTTCCTCATGAGCACAATTAAGTGTTCTGGAATTCCCATTCTTTGCAGTGTTATCCATAATTTATGATCCACACAGTTGAATACTTTGTATAGTCAGTAAAATGTTGTTGTTATGTGCCGTGGAGTAGGACCCAACTCATAGCGACCCCTCCTTGGGTTTCCAAGGCGTATCACTATGGAAGTAGATTGCCCAACCTTCCTTAATTTTTTGCTTTCACCAAAGATCCATAGTCATCAGCATTGATACTTCTTGTTCCATGGCCTCTTCTGAATCCAGTTTGAATTTCTAGAAGTTCCCTGTCAATGTACTGCTGCAACTCTTTTTGAGTTATCTTTAGCAAAATTTTACTTGCATGTGATATTAATGATATTGCTTGATAATCTCTAGATCTGGTGTATCACCTTTCTTTGGAATTGGCAAAAATTAGTGATCTGCTTCCATTGAAAACCCTGTGGAGCACAGTTCTACTCTGATACATGTGGGTCACTATGAGTCTCAGTGAACTCAGTGACAACTGGAAAAAATTGGTATTAATAATTTTTTTTTTCTGTCAACAGTGGAAAGAACCATGCTAGACTTTCCCCAGCATGTTTCCTCTGACAAACAAGTACGAGCAGCAAGTACAGAAGCAGACAAAAAACTTTCTCGTTTTGACATTGAGATGAGCATGAGAGAAGATATATTTCAAAGAATTGTTCATCTACAGGTAAATGATGTTCTAAATCCCTTTAAAGTTAAAAAGCTAAAAAAAAAAAAAAGTAAAAACCTCTGACCAGCAATTAAAAGTATTTGAATTTTGTTTCAATTATAATGAGCATAGTATATATAGTATTATATATTACATGATTATGGGTTTATGTTGGGAGCTCTGGTAGCATAGTGGCTAAGACACTTGCCTGCTAATCAGTCGGCTGGTGGTTCAAACCCACCAGCTACTCCTCAGAAGGAAGGTTGGGCAATCCTACTTCCGTAGTGATACTGCCTCGGAAAACCAAGGAGAGGTCTCTATTAGTCAGGTTTGACTCGACAGCACATAACAACAACATGGGTTTATGTTGAGTTGCTGATTGCATTCATATCAAATTAAACACCAAAACCCCAAACTACTGCCATCAAATCGAATCCGACTTACAGTGACCCCCATTGGGTTTCCAAGGAGGTAAATCTTTGCAGAAGTAGACTGCCCCATCTTCCTTCCTAGGAGTGGCTGGTGCATTCGAACTGCCAACCTCTGGTTAGCAATCAAATGCCTTAGGCACTGCGCAACCAGAGCTTCTTAAAATTAAACACCAAGTGTGAATAAATACACATCTATAAATCTAGGGCTTTTTAACCATTATGAATTTGATGATTCAATGTAAAATGTCTTTGAATTTTCAAAATACCGAATGGTTTATATTAGATTCAATCAACTAGAAGCAAGTTGGATTGAGTTTCCTATCTATGAATATCTTGTGTTTTTGGCCATCATATTAATAACATACTGTTGATGCATACCAGAGTCATTCCTGTCTATCATCCTTACATTTTTCAGGACTTATGGAAATTATGGATAATAAATGTTCTAGGTGGGTCTGCCTTGAGTGTTCTTGGTCTTTTCATCCCCAGTCTTGATTTGCTTCCCAGCATTTCGATCATGACTTTGCTATAAATTTTAATTTTCATGATACCTCAAAAATTTGTTGGAAAACAAATATTTTACAAAATAAGTACTTTATTTTGCATGTTTATTTCTGCAAAATCTCAAATGTTCCTTGTTATCAAATTATGATGAGTTAAAACATTTTAAACAAAAATGTTTATTTGTAATGTATTTATAGACTATATATATAATGAAGACTTTGTTCAGACATGTAAAATATACAAGCTATTCATTTTCTCATGCCAGACAAGCATTTTTCACCATATAATTTATAATCATCTATATTGTTTATGATAGTTCATCTTTGGCAATATACCATATTTTTATACAAATAACACATGCCTTCTGTGTTTGTTTGCCAACTGGTCCCTTGCCCAGGAGGTATTTTTGTAAATGTGCTATGCTAATTTTTTTTTACATCAACATGTTAAAAGAATTGACATAATCACTCTTTACAGGCTAAATTGTCCTCTTTTCTCCTTTGTCCACAGTTATTATCCCGTTTGATTTGAATTGTGACCTTTACTTTCTCCTGTTATTTCATCCTAACATAATGCAATTTCCTCTCTAGTTCTATGTTACATATGTAGTTTAGAACTTTTTCTTAGAATTTCTAATTTCCTTTGATAAGCTCTGTTTTTCTCCTGACTTCTACGTTTTCATTTGGATGTTCTAACCTCAGAAAGGTACTTCAGTCTTAATGTCATTATTTAAGTCTAATATTTTGTTACTATTCCACCTTCTCTGATTCTAATAAGTGATGTCCATAAATATGGAAGATTTGTCACTTTAGATTTCCTGGTAAGTATTTTTTCTCCTCACTGTATTTTTGGTGAAAGTTTATGCACCAAATTGGGTACCCCGTAACAATTTCTGTACATACTGTTCAGTGATAATGGTTATGTTATTCACAATGTTTCAGAATTATTTCCATTCTGGTTGTTCTATTTCCACTAAACTAGCTTCCCTGGCCCCCCTTACCTTTTCATCTTTGCTTTAGGGTAAATGTTGACTGTTCTCATATAACACACACAAACACTCACTGCTGTCAAGTCAAATCGAACTCATGGCGACACCTCCTTGAGTTCCCAAGGCAGTATCTCTATGAAAGTAGATTGCCCGGTCTTCCTTCCAAGAAATGGCTGGTGGGGTTGAACTGCCAGCCTTCTGGTTAGCAGTCAAATGCATTAGGCACTACACCACCAGAGCTCCTATATAGATGATTATTTAAAAGTATACAGTGTTCACAGTTGATACTGTTAAATTTTATGAGCCAATCTTTCATTTGGCTGAAAGGTGACCTCCAGTCTTACCACTTTTCTGCTTCTCATTTTAGGGAAATGTCTCTGAGTTCTTCTTTGACAGGTTTCCTTGCACAGGTTCCACTTTTGCATGTTTTACAGTATTATCCAAACTGTATATAAAATGTTATTTTAGCGCTCATATTATTTTCTACTCAGAATTAGTAAATAGAAATGTGAAATTATTTTATTTTCCAGGTTTTTTTTTTTTTTTTTTTTTTATAAAATCTATGCTCAATAATGATTCCAATTGTGTATGCTGTTGTTATGTGCCATCAAGTCAGACCTGACTCACAACGACCCCTCCTTGGGTTTCCGAGGCAGTATTACTACGGAAGTAGATTGCCCACCAATTATGTATATGGTGCCTTAAAACAACAGCAGTCATTTTATTATCTTTCTCAGTTTCTGTGGATCAAGAATCAACTGGGCAATTCTGGCAGGTGGTTTCAGGTACATAGTGGATGAAGGAGGTAGGGGCTAACTAGGCATTTTTGTATATGCAATTTCAGGGTATTTCCATGTAGTCTCTTTGTGTGGGTTTATTTGGGCTTCCTCACAGCATAGCAGCTTTAGGGTGATAGGAATTCTTTCATGGAGGCACAGAGCTCCAACATAAATATCCCAGCAAATCAGGCGGCAACTGCATTACAGTTTATGACCTTGCTCAGAAATCACACAGCATCACTTCTGCCACACGTGTTGGTTGGCCAGTTACTGTGATCAGCCCAGATTCAAGGAATCTAGTAACATTAATTTACATTTGTATTGAAATGTAATTATCTAGTTTAAACTTTATACTACAATTAGAGGTAGCGCTTTATATAAAACGAAGGAATTGAAGCTCAGAAATGGAGACTTTCTAAATGCCACATAGCTCATTGGTTAGTGTTTGCCAGAAATCATGCAGATGTTACATTAAACCCCTTAAAGGAGGGAGGTATCATCTTGGATTCTATTTTGTATCTCAGGCATAGTGCCTGATACAAAGTAAGCATTCAGTAAATGCTCAGTGAACTAAATTGAGAAACCAGGTGGTGAACAGATTCAGAAAATACGCAGTGCAAAAAAAGACAAGGAGGCCACATGTTCTGACCTCCTAGAACCCCACAAGAGGAAGGCAGAATCACCATCAATAGCCCAAGGCCTATTACTGCAAGGCCAGACATGCTGCCTCCCTCCAGCCCTTTCACCAACCGTTTCTCCCAAAGCACCCACTACCTCTCTCCTGGGTTCGATAATTCACTGCAGTGACCACACAGAACTCACAGATTATGAGGTTTATTAGGGAAGCACCAGGCTACAATTCGAGTTCAGGAAAAATGTTCAGTCTCTCTCCCCAGCCCACTGTCTCTCAGCCAATTCTTTCACAGTCTCTCCCCCAGAAGTGCATGTCCCTCAGTGTCTTACTCAGCAATGCATGTCTCTTGCATCTCTTTTCCAGCAGCACATGTCTCTTTCAGGAGCACATGTCTCTTTCAGCAGCATATCTTCCTCAACCAGCAGTCAGAGAGAGTTCTGCCTCTAGGAGGCCTCCTTTTGAGCTTGGCAGAGTGGCCAAACCAACCAATCATAACAACAGAATTCTAAGCACCTGAGAGTGAGCCTCCCATAATACTGTATTGTGCCACGCCCAACAGAAATAACCCAGGTGGGTAACATTTACAATCAGGAGCTCCTCAGTTGCTCATTCCACCACTGAGTTTACAGTGACTTATGGGTAGAAAAGCCATACTAAGTAATTTACTACACTGCACGCAGTCATTCTTAGGTGTCGAATACTGAGGAGAACAAGACCAGGGTGAATTGTTAGAAAAATAAGTTTTATTGAAACATCCATCTAGTGGATGGGCTGAGGCTTAGAGTAGCACCAGCCCCGATCCTGTCTTTGCAGGGTGCTTAAGTAGTGTTTTGATGCAGGAGGTTGTTTGCCTATTTCAAAAGAACCAATCCTAAGTGTTGAAGAGGAACTAAATGCAAAGGAGTGTGGAGACAAGATAAGCCCGTAAAGGGACAAAGAGGGGGGGAGTGAACAAAGAAATCCACTGGAAACTGGGAGCTTGGGGAGCGTGGGAAAATAAACAAAGAGCTTCACTGGAAACTGGGGGGTTTGGGGGCGAGGGCACCTGAAGAGCGGGAAAGAACACAAAGAGTCTAAGCAGAAATTAGGGGGTGGAGACTAGGAAAATACTGAGAGAGAGAGCAGAAACTTAGTAGATTCTGGCAGGCTGGGTAGAGGGTGAAGGATTTATCAATCAGACGTGAGTTACCGACATGAGAACAGAATAAAATGGAATATCTTTTTTGCAACCAAACAGAAAAACAATTTCTTTATTCTTTTTTTTTTTTTTTTTTCCTTCAAACTCTCTATTGTAATTTGGGTATAATAAGAGCAAATTCACTTTCCATTCAACAGTTGATAAACATTTTGTTTCATGATATCAATTGCAATCCCCACAATGTGACAGCTCTCTTCCCACTTCGTCCCTGTGGTACTTTTTCCCTGTGTGTTTCCTATGCATTCCTGTCTTCTGAGCCTTCTACTTAAACAAATGCTGCTCTTGCAATCTCCCATGGCTTAATGTTCTAAGTAGTGTACCTTAGTGTAATTGTTCACCTTATAGGCCTGTCTATTGTTTGGCTGAACTTTAAGCCATGGAAGTGAGTTCAATTCCAGGCCCAAAGGGTGATGGGGCCGTAATGTCAAGGGTTCCACCAATCTGTATCAGACCAGTAAGCATAGTCTTTTTTATGATTTTGAGTTTTGTTCCCCATTTTTCTCTACTCTAACCAAGATCTCCAATTTTGATCCCTTTGCAAGTGGCTGTCAGTGATACCCAGGCACCACTTAGGTCTTTTGGTCTCAGGATCATGTAGGCTGAGGTTCCGATGGTCCACTAATCCTTTGCACTAAATGTTTCCATGTGCCTTTGTTTTTCTTCACTCTTCTTTGCTCCTAATGAGGAGTGACCATCTTAGATAGCCACTTGTAAACTTTTAAGACCCTAGTTGCGACTATGCCAGAAATGACAAATTGAAGAGGAATGGTGGGGCATTCGTCATCACAAAAACTGTTTCAAGATCTGTCCTGAAGTACCATGCTGTCAGTGATAGGATAATATCCATATGCCTACAAGGAAGACCAGTTACTACTACTGTTATTCAAATCTATGCACCAACCACCAAAGCTGAAGATGAGGAAATTGAAGATTTCTACCAACTTCTGCATTCTGAAATTGACAGAACATGCAATCAAGATGTATTGATCATCACTGGTGACTGGAATGCAAAAGTTGAAAATAAAGAAGACTTATTGGTAGTTGGAAAATATGGCTTTGTTGATAGAAATAATGCTGGAGATCACATGATAGAATTTTTCAAGAATGACTTATTCATCACAAATACCTTTTTTGTTGTTGTATCCTTTCACCATACTTATTCAATTTGTATGCTGTGCACATAATCTGAGAAGCTGGATTGTATGAAGAAGAACGTGGCATCAGAATTGGAGGAAGACTCGTTAACAACTTGCAATATGCACATGACACAACTTTGCTAACAAGTGAGAACGACTTGAAACATTTACTGATGAAGATTAAAGACTACAGCCTGCAGTATGGATTACACCTCAATATAAAGAAAACAAAAATCTTCACAACTGGTGCAATAAACAGCTTCACAATAAATGGAGAAAAGATTGAAGTTGTCAAGGACTTCATTTTGTTTGGTTCTACAATCAACACCAATGGAAGCTGCAGTCAGCACATCAGATGACGTATTGCATTGTGCGAATCTGCTGCAAAAGACCTCTTTCAAGTGATGCAGAGCAAAGATATCTCCTTGGAGACTAAGATGCACCTGACTCATGCCATGCTATTTTCAATCATTCCATGTCCTCTTCTCAATCCACTGGTAGCTCTCTGTCAGTATGCTGATGCAACTGTTTTTGAATTGTCTTCAGTAAGATTTTATTTGCATGTGATATTAATGATATTGTTCAGTAATTTCCACATGCTGTGGGATTGCCTTTCTTTGGAACAGGTATAAATATGGATCTCTTCCAGTCAGTTGGCCAGGTCGCTGTCTTCCAAATCTCTTGGCATAGCCAAGTGAGTGCATCCAGCATGGCATCCGTTTGCTGAAACATCTCATTGGGTATACTGTCAATTCCTGGAGCCTTGTTCTTCGTCAGTTCATTCAGTGAAGCTTTGACTTTTTCTTTCAATAACACTGGTTCTAAATCATATGCCACCTCCTGAAATGGATGATTGTCAACCAATTCTTTTTGCTACAGTGACCTGTGTATACCTTCCATCTTCTTTTGATGTTTCCTGCATCATTCAGTATTTTGCCCATAGAATCTTTCAAATTGCAACTCGAGGCTTAAATTGCAATTTCTTATGCATGTGAGAGCTGGACAATGAATAAGAAAGACCA
The DNA here is from genome assembly GCF_000298275.1 of Orycteropus afer afer. Lineage (NCBI taxonomy): Eukaryota > Metazoa > Chordata > Mammalia > Tubulidentata > Orycteropodidae > Orycteropus > Orycteropus afer. The sequence goes on from NW_006921949.1 coordinate 2,773,002, forward strand.
AAGAGTTGATGATTTTGAGTTGTGGTGTTGGAGAAGAATGCTAAGAGTACCATGGTCTGTTGAAAGGACTAACAAATCTGTCCTGGAAGAAGTGCAGCTGGAATGCTCCTTGGATGTGAGAATGGCTAGACTTCATCTCACCTCCTTTGGTCATGTTGTCAGAAGGAACCATTCCCTGGAGAAGGATATCATGCTTGGTAAAGTGGAGGATCAGCGAAGAAGAGGAAGCCCCTCAACAAGATGGATTGAAACAGTGGATGCAATGAATTGCTCAAGTATAGCGAGGATCATGAGGCCTGGCACAGGACTGGGCAGTGTTTCATTCTGCTGTGCATAGGGTCATTACGAGTCAGAGACCACTCGATAGCACCTAACAACAACAACAACAGTTGCTACTCACCAAAGTAGGATGTAGAATGAGGTTTTTGTGTACTATATTATGCCAGTTTATTTTTATGTCCCTTGCAACCATGGTCCCAAGCTCAGAGGCTCAGCAAGTCACTCTCTCAAGGTGTTTGGTTATGGCTAAAAAGTTGTCATAACTTTACCCCCTGTTAACTTTATTATATATGGACCTTTTTATAGCACATAAAAATATGTATGTAGAAATATCATCTGCCTATCCTATATGTAGTCATGGGTATATTTCCATTTGCCTACCCATACCTGATCATCTTGCCTGTCTACCTATGATCCACCTGTAGATTAATGATTGTTACTACTGACAGTGCAGTATTATGTATGTAATAGTATTTACCTTTGTTGTCTGTACCTCTTGTGTCTTCCTTTTCCTTAGTAATATTGTGCTAAGAAACAAAACAACAAGGTTTGGGAGAGATTGAAGGTTCAAAAATGAGATTTGGAACCCTCAAATTCCATATGGTAGAAAAATTGCCTCTCCCACCATCCCTGCCACTCCCCCAGCCATTTAGGCTGCCAGCTGCTGTGAACTGAGAAGGTGGCCCCACAAGAAGAGCCTGTTTCCCCAACCACCACAGCCCTTGGCATTACAAAGATATAGGACCCCAAGCTTCTACCCTAAAATCAACAAGGCAGATCTCCCCAGGGATCTGTCTGAAGTGTGCCAGTATCTCCCTGACCCAGTTACTATCAATTACAAACCTACTACAGATTGTTACAGAAGGCCTATGCAGGGGAGTCTGCACTGTGATCAACACTCTACCTGCCTTCCTGAGTGCCCCATTGCTAAGGTCTCTGAAACCAATAGGACAGACCTCCAAGGGAGTCAGTTCTGGTCTGTCTACTCCCTTTTTCAGTCATGGCTGAGGGCTGCTGACTGAGACTTCTGTGTACTAAGAAGCAGTCATCATGAATGGGAGCTATACCCACAAAACAACATACTCTGGGGTTAAGGGGGTTCTCTGATGGCAACAAAACACATCTCCCCTGGAGTCCATTTGGAAAGTGCCAGAATCTCTCCAACCTGGACACTGTTGGCTGCAAATCTATTGAAAATTATTACAGAAGGCCCAGGGAATAGAGTCAGCTCCCATAGTAAACACTTTACCACCCAGTAACTTAGAACTCTGAAACCAACAGTACAGACCTCCTGGAAAGTCAGTTTAGGTCTGACTGCTCCCCATTTTGGTTAGTGCTGAGGACTGCTGACTGAGGCTGCTATATACTAAGAAGCAGGCATCTTTAATGGAGGCTACGTCAACAGCCAGTATACTACAGGGAGGCCTCTGATAGCAGCAAGACAGACTTCCCTAAGGTCCATTTGGAGCATGACATCTACTCCCTCACCTGGACACTGTCATTTGCAAGCCTGCTGTGAATTACTAGAGAAAGGCCCTAGAGTAGAGTGCTCCCATAGTCAGCACCTGCCTCCCTGCACATCCCATAGCTCTGACTTCTGAAAACAACAGCACACACCTCCCTGGGAGTCAATTAGAGTTTGTGTGCCCCCACTTGCAGTTGGGCTGAGGACTGCTGAGTGATGATGCTGTTGTGTGTTAGGAAGCAAGAACCTTGAGTCAGAGGTTCCGGCAAGATGGCGGACTAGGCACAAGGACTGCACAGATGCTCTTCAACAAAGAAAAGGGAAACCAATTAACACAGACACAGAAGATAATCTTGGACCCCTGAGCCTTGAAGGGAAGGA
>NW_006921949.1:2779221-2780598 GCF_000298275.1 Orycteropus afer afer
AAAAAAAAAAAAAGAACCTTGAGTCGAGGATTTACTCTCAGCCAACAGTGTCCCAGGGACACTCTGGTAGCAACAACAAGTCAGACATCATGGAGATCTGAGCGGAGCATGACACCCCCTCTCCACTTGGTAATTGTTTGTTGCCAGGCTGTAGCAAACTTCAATAAAAAAGCCTCTGCAGTGGAGTCTACTCCCATAATCAGTACTCTACTTGCCTCCTTCTGCACTCCATCACTTAGGCCTCTGAAACCAATAGGACAGACCTCCCTAAAAAACAGTTAGGGTTTGTCTGTTCCATCTTCTGATTGATGCTTAGGATTAATTACTGATGATGTGTGCTAGGCAGCAGGCATCTTAAGTGGAGTATATACCCACAGTCAAAATACTGCAGCATGGGCTCTGAAAGCATCAAGGCAGACCTCCTTGTGTGTCCATTTGGAGTGTGACTACCCTTCCCCCAACCAGTAACTATTGAATGTTGAACTGATACAAACTCCTACAAAAGGTTCCCAACAGTGGGATCAGGAGGAGGGTCACCTAAGTGGAGACTTCTACCCCAGAAACCACAGGGCCACTGAGGCTCTGAAACCAACAAAACACATCTCTCAGAGGTCCTTCTGGAGGAGTGGCAGGACCATGTCCTCCTGAAACAGAGGAAAGTCTGCCTGTGCTTCCCCTGAATGTCAGCTCAGATATAAGCAGCCCCCAAAAAGCAAGGAAGAAAACCTGAGACAAAATCAGAGTGCAACACCTACCACAAAGGGGATTTGCTGGGTGTGTGTTTTCCAACTAAGAACATGATTACAGAAACAAAAAGGAAAGGAGAGAGGGGACTGCACCCCATAATGGGGTATTGATTAGTGCCAAAAGGGCAGGGAGGCCACATCTTCTGACCTCCTCTAACCACACAAGAGAAAGACAGAATCACCATCAATAGCCCACGGCCTATTCCTGTGAGGCCAGACATGCTGCCTCCCTCCAGCCCTTTCATCAACCCCGATACCACCTGTTCCTCCCACAGCACCCACCACCTCTCTCCTCGGTTCAGTAATACGCTGCAGTGGCCACACACACCTCACACATTATGGGGTTTAGTAGGGAAGCACCAAGCTACAATTCAAGTTCAGGAAAAATGCTCAGTCTCTCTCAGCCTGCCGTCTCTCAATCAGCAGTCTCTCTCCCAGCAGTGCATGTCTCTTGGTGTCTCTCTCTCAGCAATGCATGTTTCTGTGTCTCCTTCTCAGCAGCATGTGTCTCTCAGGAGCACGTTTCTCTCAGCAGCACATCTTTCTCATCCAGCAGTCAGAGAGATTTCTTCTGCCTCTAGGAGGGCTCCTTTTTTTTTTTTTTCCTATACATAAATCAATTTTTTTTTTT
>NW_006921949.1:2781248-2795666 GCF_000298275.1 Orycteropus afer afer
TCACTACTCACCAAAGTAGGAGGTGGAACAATGTTTTGTATAGTATGTTATGCCAATTGAGCTTGATGTCCCCTGTGACTATGGTCCCAAGCCCTAGGAGGGCTCCTTTTGAGGCTGAACCAACCAATGCCAACATCAGAATTCTATACACCTGAGAGAGAGCACGCTTCCCAGGAAATTACTTTGTACTGCTCCCAACAGAAATACCCCAGGTGGATGACTTTAACAATTAGTAGCTACTCAATTTCTCACAGCAAATTCCACCATGGAGTTTACAAAGACTTATGGCTAGAAAAGCCATAGCAGATAATTTACTACACTGCAATTAGTGTGTAGTATTTCACCTGACTGGTGGTGCCCGCTGGTGGACAGACTGACCACACTGTGTTCTCTGATTGGTTTGGGAGAGATTGAAAATTGAAAAATGACATTTAGAACACTCAAATCCCATTTAAAAGAGGAAGAGAGAAGGAGCTATCACAGAGAGAGAGGAACTGGTAAGCAAAGGCCAAAGATACTGCCCACCTAAGAGTTTCTTGCAGAAAAAAGTGTGGGCAAAAATACCAAATACTTCAAAAAACTGAAAGTTGCCATCCATGAAAATTCTACTACTCCAACAAAAAAATGTAATCAGACACAAAGAACAGAGAAACAATGGTGCATCCAAATGAACATGATAAAGGGAATAAAAGCACATCTAGGGATGACCAAACAGTGAGAAAAAAAAATATAGAAAAATATAATACAATAACATTGAACATAGTTAAAGAACTGAGGAAAAACATAGCTAAAAGAAATAAAGAAAACAATGTAAGTACAAAATGAGGCTCTATCAAAGAAGATACTGCAGCTGAGAGGGACAATACTGAAATGTGGAACACAGTAGAATGACTTGCCATCAGATTTCATCAGGAAGAAAAATAATCTGTGAATTGTTGTTGTTCTTGTTGTTATGTGCCGTCGAGTCCATAGCGACCCCTCCTTGGGTTTCCAAGGCAGTATCACTACGGAAGTAGATTGTCCAACCTTCCTTCCGAGGAGTGGCTGGTGGTTTGAACCACCAGCCTTCTGGTTAGCAGTCAGGTGCCTTAGACAATACACTACTAGAGCTCCTGGTGAATTAGAGAATAAGATAGTTAAAATTACAGATGCTGAAGAGCAGCAAGAGCAGAAGCTCAAGAAGGCTCAGCACAGTTTAATATAATTATGGGGCCTAAATATGCAGGTAATTAAGTGACCTAATACATACATCATGAGAATTACAGAAGGAGATGAGAGAGAGAAAAGGACAAAGAATATTTGAAGAAATAATGACAGAAAATTTCCCCACTCTAATGAAGGACACCAATGTTCAAATCCAAGAAGCTCAAAGAACCCCAAGGAGGATAAACCCAAAGAGATCTACACTATGACACATCATAGTTAGTCTCTCAAAATTTAAAGATAAAGATTCTAAAAACAGTGAAAAGAAGCTAATAGTCACATACAAAAGATCCCCACTCAGATTGTGCCAATTTTTCCTCAGAAACATTGGAAGCAGGTCAGAAAGCAGTGGAATGATATCTTTAAAGTGCTGAAAGAAAACCAAGAATACTATACCCAGAGAAACTCCTTCAAGAATGAGTCATGTTTTTTTAATCCGTTCTGCTACTCTGTCTTTTGATTGGAGCATTTAGCCCATTTACATTCACTGTAATTACTGATAACAAATGACTTATTTTTGTCATTTTGTTGCTTTTTGTGCATCTTAAGACTTCTTGTCTTTCTCCTTTACTACTGCTTGCTTTTGTGTTTTGTTGGTTTGTTTTAATTATTTTAGTGAGCCTTTTTGGCTCCTTTCTCCTTTTACTTTGTTCATGCTTTAAATGTATTTTCTTTGGTGAAATAACTGTATACTAGTCACTTGATAATAGCCCTCCTGAATTTAGAGATGATCTAAAGAATAGATTTGATACACTAAACTCTAGTGATCAAAAGCCAGAGGAATTGTAGGATGACATCAAGAACATCATCCATGAAGAAAGCAAGAGGTCATTAAAAAGACAAGAAAGGAATAAAAGACCAAATGGATGTCAGAAGAGACTCTGAAATGTGCCCTTGAGTGGAGAGTAGCTAAAATAAATGCAAAAAATGACAAAATGAAAGAGCTGAACAGATTTTAAAGAACAGCTTGAGAAGAAAAATCCAATTACTATAATGAAATGTGCAAAGACCTGGAGTTGGGAAACCAAAAGGGAAGAACACACTCAGCATTTCTCAAGCTGAAAGAACTGAGGAAAAAAATTTAAGCTTCAAGTTGCAATATTGAAAGATTCTGTGAGCAAAATATTGAATGATGCAGGAAACATCAAAAGAAGATGGAAGGAATACACAGAGTCACTGTACCAAAAAGAATTGATCGATGTTCATCCATTTCAGGAGGTGGCATATGATCAAGAACCAGTGCTACTGAGGGAAGAAGTTGAATGTGCAGTGAAAGAATTGGCAAACAACAAGGCTCCAGGAATTGACGGAATACCCATTGAGATGTTTCAACAAACTGACGCCGTTCTGAAGGCACTCACTTGGCTATGCCAAGAGATTTGGAAGACAGCTACCTGGCTAACTGACTGGAAGAGATCCATACTTGAACCCATTCTAAAGAAGGTGATCCCAGAGAATGTGGAAATTATCAAATAATATCATTAATATCACATGCAAGTAAAATCTTACAGAAGATAATTCAAAAACAGTTACAGTGGTATCTTGCCAGAGAGCTTCCAGAAATGCCTGCTGGATTCAGAAGAGGCCATGGAACAAGGGATATCATTCTGATGTCAGATGTATCTTAGCTAAAAACAAAGAATACTGGAAAGATGTTTACTTACGTTTTATTGACATAATAAATAAATTGCAAAAGCATTCAGTTGTGTGAATCATAACAAATTGTGGATAGCATTGAGAAGAATGGGAATTCCAGAACATTTAATTGTACTCATGAGGAACCTGTATATAGACCAAGAGGCTGTTTTCAAACAGAACGAGAGGATACTGCATGGTTTAAAATCAGGAAGGGCATGCATCAGGGTTGTATCCTTTCACCATACTTACTCAGTTTGTATGCCAAGCAAATAATACAAGAAGCTTGATTATATGAAGAAGAACGTCATGTCAGGATTGGAGGAGAACTCATTAATAACCTGTGATATGCAGATGACTCAACTTTGCTTGCTGAAAGTGAGAATGACTTGAAGCACTTACTGATGAAGATTATAGGCTGAAATCTGCAGTATGGATTACACCTCAGTATAAATAAAACAGGAGACTTCCGGTAAGGTGGAGTAATAGGCAGAAAAGCAACACAAACCCTCCCCAACAAAGAAAAGAGAAACCAATCAACAGAGATACAGAAGATAATCCTGAAGCCCCAAGCTTTGAAAGGAACTATACAGAAGTGGATTAGGCACCACCTAGTGGAAAAACCTGAATGAAAACAGTGCATACGGTGATGGTAGGAGCTGCGGACTGTCACCTATTCTGATGGGACCAACAGCCTGAATATTTCCAAGTGATGTTGGGATCTGAGAATTGACCTAAAGATCAGCCCTGGTCACCAAGGTCTGCAGGGATGACTGCACTAGTGGCCTATGACTAGGAAGGGAAACAGCAAGGAGGGAGACAACCTGAGCTGTGGACTTTCTGCTGTTCAGAGGGCACAGCCATTTTGATTGTTTACACTCAGCAGCCATTTTGGATTTTTAAAGTGACCAAGGGAGCAGCCATTTTGAATGTTTACAAGCAGAAGCCATTTTGGATATATAAAGTGACCGAGGGCACAGCCATTTTGAATGTTTATAAGCCGCAGCCATTTTGGATATTTAAAATGACCAAGGGCACAGCCATTTTAAATGTTTATAAGCGGTGGCCATTTTGGGTATTTAAAGTGACCGAGGGTACAGCCATTTTTAATCTTTACAAGTGGCACCCATTTTGGATTTTAAAGTGACAGCATTCTCATTTGGATTTCAGGGACCTAAGAATAGACTCTGTTTGCCAAAGACACCAGGGATATACTGGAGGCTGATAACAAGAAAGGTGACAGGGGGTGAGTGTATAAGTGCTTCCAACTAGCAAACAGAGGAGCACAGCACAGTACCCTGCTTACATAGATAACATACAAACAAAACAAAGAAAATGAAAATAGCAAGTCACTCCAACATACAATCACCAATGAAATATAAACACATAAATATCACAATACCTCGAAGACAACAGAGCATCACAGTCCACACAAAGAAGCAACATAAAGCAGGAGAAACAAGTGACCAGGATACAGACCCAAAACACATCACTGAGGAAGATGCAGCATTGGAACTCCCTGATAAGGAATTCAAAAGAATTATCTTTAAGTATCTTCAACAAATTGAGAGACAGATCAAGGAAAACACTGACAAAATTGAGGAAAACACAGAGAAAACCCTACAACAATTTCAAAAGACATACAAGAGCAAAATGACAAAATAAATGAAAAATTAGAAATGATACAAAATCTACACACAGAAATCCAGAAAATTAATACTAAATTTTCAGAAATAGATAAGACACTGAATGGGCAAAGGAGTAGAACTGAATCAGTGGAAGACAGAATTAGTGAGATTGAGGGCAAATACATCAATATTTCCTTGGAAAGGGATCAATCAGAAAAAAAGATCAAAACAAAATGAAGAAAGCCTAAGATTCATGTGGGATATCATTAAAAGGAATAATCTACTTATAATCGGAATTCCAGAATAGGAAGAGACAAATAAAACCGCAGAGAAAATTGTCAAAGATTTGTTGGAAGAGAATTTTCCTGGTATAATGAAAGATGAGAATATATCCATACAGGAAATCCAATGAACCCCAAACAGGATAGACCCCAAAAGAAAATCACCAAGACATATCATCATCAAACGCATCAAAACTGAAGACAAAGAAAGAATCCTGAAACAGCATGGGGAAAACAAAAAGTTACCTACAAAGGGCAACCAATAAGACTAAGCTCGGATTTCTCAGCAGAAACCATGCAGGCGATAAGACAATGGGATGGTGTATATAAAACCCTGAAATAGAAAAATTTCCAACCAAGAATTACGTACCCAGAAAAACTGTCCCTCAAATATGATGGTGAAATTAGGACATTTCCAGACAAGCAGAAATTAAGGAAATTTGTTAAAATCAGACCAATCTTACAAGAAATGCTAAAAGGAGTCCTTTGGACAGAGAAGCAACAACAACCAACAGCAACAACACGTGATGACATAACCTAGAAGCCAACCCAGCTATGGAAGTATCCAAAGTAAATAAGCCTACAAGATTGTAAACAGGGAATTGGAGACATCAGTTGATGGATGAGGACAGCTACAAACCAAAAAGGAAAAAACTGTGTCATTACAGAACTTTGAAATGGTAGGGAAGTCAAGACAACTACAAGATAGAATGGACTGTTCTAAACTTGGGAAGAAAACTATCAGTCACAGGGTAACCTCAAAGAAAAATGATAAACCTTCATATCAAAATAAAAAATACTCACAACTTGTCCCATAAATAGCTTCACAATGGATGGAGAAAAGATTGAAGTTGTCAAGGACTTCATATTACTTGGTTCTACAATCATCACCAATGGAAGCCACAGTCAAGACATCAGACAATGTATTGCATTGGGCAGATCTGCTGCAAAAGACCTCTTTCAAGTGATGAACAGCAAAGATGTCTCCTTGAAGACTAAGGTGCACCTAACCCAAGCTGTAGTATTTTCATTTACCTCTTATGTATGTGAGAACTGGACAGCGAATAAGGAAAACTGAAAAAGAGTTGATGCTTTTGAGTTGTGGTATTGGAGAAGAATGTTAAGAGCACTATGGACTGCTAAAAGGACTAATAAATCTGTCCTGGAAGAAGCACAGGAGGAATGCTCCTTGGAAGGGATAATGGCCAGACTACTTCTCACCTACTTTGTTGTTAGGAAGAACCATTCCCTGGAGAAGCATAGCATGCTTGGTAAAGTGGAGGGTCAATGAAGAAGGGGAAGGCCCTCAACAAGATGGATTGACACAGTGGCTGCAACAAAAAGCACAGGTATAGCAAGGATTGTGAGTCACTGTTTCGTTCTGCTGTGCATAGGGTGGCTATGAGCCAGAGACCACTCAACAGCACCTAACAACACCACGAAGTGGTTACCATGAATATTATTACCCTTAACAGCTTGTACTTATGACATTCTAGGTTAAGCTGGTACCTTAATTTCATTTCAAACCAAACGAAACTCACTCATAGTGACTCCTCCTTTGGTTTCCAAGGCAGTATCACTATGGATGTAGATTGCCCAATCTTCCTTCCGAGAAGCAGCTGGTGGGTTTGAACCGCCATGCTTCTGGTTAGCAGTCAAATGCCTTAGGCACTGCAGCACCAAACCAAAAAACCAAACTCACTGCCATGGAGTCAGATCTGACTCATAAGTGACCCCTCCTTGGGTTTCCAGGGAAGTATCACTACGGAAGTAGATTGCCCAACCTTTCTTCTGAGGAGTGGCTGGTGGGTTTGAATGGCCATCCTTCTGGTTAGCAGTCAAATGCCTTAGGCAGTATGCCACCATAGCTCCCTAATTTCAATTACGTACAGGAAATTCTATAACATTCCTATTCCCCCACTTTTGTTGTTGTTATCACTAATTACATCTTAATGTTTCCCCTGTGATGTAATTTTATCCTTTCCTTTTATATATTTGTTACTTAAAAATGGGACAAAGCATTTAGAGTTATAAAGCATAAATACCTTATTACTAGCCCTGATACTTGTCCATGGATTTCCCTTTATTAGAGATCTTTCTTTTTATGTATAGATTTGAATTGCTTTTTAGTCTATGGAACATTAGCTTTTTTGGGGGTGGTGGTGGTGATGTATGGCTGTTATGGTTGATATGAACTCTCTCAGTTTCTGTTTGTAAGTATTTTAATTTCACCCTCATTCTTGCTGTTTACAAGAGACACGCCTTAAACCCAAGAACACAGATAGATTGAAAGTGAAAGAAGGGAAACATTATTCCATGAAAATAATAACCAAAAGAGAGCTAGGGTAGCAGTCTTAATATTTAATGACCTTTTGCTTTCTTCATTTATGATGTTCCTGATTTTATCCCACTACTCATCTGGTCTTCAATCATTGGTGTTCAGAGTGCCAAATCTGTTTCTGAGATGGTCTCTAAATTCAGATGGGATATACTGAAGGTTGTATTTTGGTTCTCATGCACTTGTTTTAATTTTTTTCAGCTTCAACTTGAACTTGTGTAGGAGCAATTGAAGGTCTGTTGCGCAGTCTGCTCCTGGTCTTGTTTCGACTAATGATATTGAGCTTTTCTATCACCTCGTTCCACAGATGTAGTTGATGTGATTTCTGTGTATTCCATCTGGCAAGGTCCACGCATATAATCACTATTTATGTTACTTGAGAAAGGTATTTGCGATGAAAAGTCATTGGCCTTGCAAAATTCTATCATGCAATCTCCAGTGTCATTTCTATCACCAAAGCCATATTTTCCAAGTACTGATACTGCTTTTTTCCAACTTTCACATTCCAATCACTAGTAATTATCAATACATCTTGATTGTATGTTTGGTCAATTTCAGACTGCAGAAGTTGATAAAAATCTTCAATTTCTTTTCTTCTCTTTCTCTTTGGTGGTTGGTACATTGTTTTCACCCTGTCCAGCATTGTACTTCAGGATAGATCTTGACATGTTCTTTTTGACAGTGAGTACCATGCCATTCCTCTTCAATTTGTCATTCCCAGTATAGTAGACTATATGATTGTCTGATTCAGAATGGCCAGTACCAGTCCATTTCAGTTCACTAATGCCTAGGATATCTCTATCTTTTTCTCTTCTATTTTATTTTTGACAATTTCCAATTTTCCTAGATACAAACTTCATACATTCCACATTCCTACTATTAACGAGGGAGCTCTGGTAGCATAGTGGCTAAGACACTTGCCTGCTAACCAGACGGCTGGCAGTTCAAACCCACCAGCCACTCCTCGGAAGGAAGGTTGGGCAATCCTACTTCTGAAGTGATACTGCCTCGGAAACCCAAGGAGGGGTCGCTATGAGTCGGGGCCGACTCGACGGCACATAACAACAACAACAACACTATTAATGAATGTTTGCATCTGTTTCTTCCCATTTTGAGTTGTGCCCATCAGTAAAGGGAGGTACTGAAAGCTTTACTCCACTCACATCATTCAAGTCAACTCTACTTTGAGGAGGCAGCTCTTCCACAGTCATATTTTGAGTGCCTTCCAACCGGAGGGGCTCACCTTCCAGCACTATATCAGACAGTGTTTCACTGCTATTCATAAGGTTTTCAGTGGCCACTTTTTTCAGTAGTTGGCCCCATCCTTCTTTTCAGTATGTCTTAGTCTGGAAGCTCTGCTGAAGCCTGTCTACCATGGGTGACCCTGCTGGTGTATGAAATGCTGGTGGCACAGCTTCCAGCCTCATAGCAACACACAAGCAACACACAACACACTATGGTATGACATACTGCCAGACAACTGGAGGGGAAAGCATGTTAGCATGCCTCAAAAAATTAAACATAAAATTAGTGTATGTGTCAGCAGTTCTACTCCTAGGTATATATCCAAAAGGTGGACAGGAGGAGACTCAGAGATACTTGTATACCAGTATTCACTGCACTATTGTTTACAATATCAAGAGATGGAAACAAATCTATGCTGCATCTGCTTTGAGAAAGATGTCCATCCTCAGGAACCAGATTGTCTATATTCCAGAAAATAGCAACATCACTCTGAAGGGACACACAGTTATTGTGAAAGACACCAGAGGTACTTTGTAGAGGGACTTCAGTCACATTAATGTAGAACTCAGTCTTCCTTGGTGGGGGGGGGGAGAGAAAAGGTTTAGCATTGACAAATGCTGGGGAAATAGAAAGGAATTTGCTGCACTTCATGTTATTTGTGGTCATGTACAGAATATGATCAAGGGTGTTAAACAGGGCTTCCATGACAAAACCTGGTCTGTGTATGCTCACTTCCCCATCGACGTTGTTATTCAGGAGATTGGGTCTCTTGTTGAAATTTGATACTTCTTGGGTGAAAAATATATCCATAGGGTTCGGATGAGGCCAGTTGTTGCTTTTTCAGTATTTCAAGCCCAGAAAGATGTGTTGATTCTGAAGGAAATGACATTGAACTTGTTTCAAAATCGACTGCTTTAATTCATCAAGCCACAATTAAAAACAAGAATATCCACAAATTTGGATATTATCTATGTCTCTGACGAAGGAACCATTCAACAATTAGATCTAAGAGTTGTCCAGCTATAGAAATGAGGCCAGATGACTCCTAAGACCTATGGATGATCATTTTTAAGATACAATAAAATTCATCTATTCCAAAAAAAAAGATTGAAAAAATCCATATATTCATCAGCAGATGAATGGATGAACAGAATGTACATACATAAAATGGCTCATTATTCAGCCATAAAGAAAAATGAAGTTCTAATGCATGTTGCAATAGGGATGAACCTAGAAAACATTATGTTGAGTGACATTAGTCAGACACAAAAGGACAAATATGGTATTCCACTTATATCTAGAACAAGAACTGCATAGAGACAGAAGTTTATCAGTAGTTGCAGGCTATGAGGGGAGGAGGAGGAATGGGAATTTATTGCTTGAGGAGTGCTATATGTTGGCCATGATGAAAAACTTTTGGGAAAAAATAGTAATGATTGTACAACCTGGTGAATGTAAATTAATGTCACTGAATTGTGCACTTAAAGATGGTTAAAATACCAAAAATGTGTAATGTATGTTTACCATAATAATATTCATAATAATTTTTTTTAAAAGAAATTGGCAATCAGCTAAGGTTATGTGAAAACTAAAAGCCCAAAACTGATTGGTTACTTTTTATACAGGTAATTTGTTCCATAAATAATTGCAACAGTGTCATTAGTGTTCTATTTCTTTAGTTAAAGGGTAGTTTTAGTTTGTTTTCATAATTTATATATATGTAATTTTATTCATTTGTTGATATCAAACATTACACAAAATTTCATGTATAAAGTTTATCTTTAATTCTCCTACACACAAAAAAATAAATCAAGAATTTTCTCATCCCTTTATCTAACAAATTACCACATGCCAAAAGCCAACATTTAGAGCCACAAATCTTAATATTTGCCATTCTTGACAAACGCTTCTCAAACAAACATTGGCTAAAAAGCCAGAAAGGATCAAAGATTTGATAGACACTCTTTCCTGTCATACTGGTGAGAAAAAATGTACAATATCTTCATGTTAAAAGAATTCAGATCATGTAATATTCTCAGACATGCCATATAATAAAAGTACAAGAGGAATTCTTTAGTGAAATAGACTGAATTATGCAAGGTAAATTTGAGAAATGCAGTTATCTATGGTGACACTGTTTATATTTTGTCAGAGTTTTGTGCTTTGGTTTTGCTGAATCATATTGACCAACTAGGGATTTAACAGGAAAGTTTTATTATTACATGTACAAATGAATAGGTCATGAAAATAAAATATAGATGCTTTTAAGTGTTATGTGATTTCTCTTGCTTTAGCAGCCATGGAGCCCATGTAAAATTAAAGTATCTTAAAAATATGCTTCACCTCCACCCAAAAAAAATCTGAGATATTCAAAATTCAATTACATTTTAATTCACTTTACTTGACATGCTTTCTTTGATTTTTATATCTTTGTCCAGACTACAGAACAAAACTCAACTGTTCATGTTCAAGTTGAAGCTGATGAAAATTAAAACAAGTCTATGACAGCCAAATATGGCATTGAGTATATCACAGCGAAATATAGAGACCATCTCAAGAATACATGACACACAGTTTCAGGGGGCATCTTAGTTAATTGACATACATACCTCATAAAAATAACATCTGTGGTAGTTAAGTTAAGTAAATAACATAGTTAAATAACATCTGTTGTAGTGTCAGTTTGGCGAGGCCTGGTTGAGTGGCCGGGCAGCTGGATGTCCCATGATGAGACTGGTAACCAGCTCCATGATGGAATCTACTGTGAGCAGCTGAGTAGCTGCCTTAGGGATGTGGTCTGCTTCCTGTATATAAGGAGTAGCCTTGGGGAATGGTCTCTAGCTTATAGCATGCTTGAACCCTGCATGTAGCTGTGTTGTTGTTCAGCAGCCTGCCATGCTCTGCTGGTCTTAGGACTTTCAATGGACTTGAATTAATGGCCTGCCATGTAGTTTGGTAGCATCAAGACTGTGCCTTTTTACTTGTCAACCTTGGGCTTTTTAGCCTCAGCAGCCAGTAGCTGCCTGAGTGAAGAGATGCCTCTAGCTACAGTGGGCCAGGAGCAAGAGGCAGAGTTGAAGCCAAAGGTCGAGGGGCTTTCACACAGCCCCTAGAGCCTTGCCCTTTGAACTCAGACTTAAAGCCTTCAGACTGTAGGAGAATAAACTCCTTTTGTTCAAGCATCCATTTGTGGTATATTCTTGTCAGAGTGGCACTAGGTAACTAGAACAACATCCTAGTTTAGTGATTAGCATCTTGGGTCTTAAAAGCTTGCAAATAGCCATCTAAGATACAACTATTGGTCTCTGTGTGTCTGGAGCCAAAGAGAAAGAAGGAAACCAGAGATTCAAATAAGGAACTGGTCTACAGGACTAATAGTTTACACAGACCATGGCCTCACCTACCTTGAGACCAGCAGAACTAGATGGTGCCTGACTACTACTACTAATTATTCCTATAAGGGAAAAAATAAATGGTCCCAGATAGAATGGGACAAAAATGTAGAAAAAAAAAAAATCCTAAAAAAGGCCAAACTTACTGGACTAGTAGAGACTATAGGAACTGTTGAGGTCATTACGCTGGAATACCATTTAAACTTGGAACTCAAACCACTCCCAGTGGTCACATAGCAGCCAAAAATCATCCATTGTGAGTACTGTGCTCCTTTAAACAGTCATCTAAATGAAACCTAACAGTCAACATTGATAATAGATAAATAAACCATAAACATGAAAAAGTAAGGGTGGGGGACAAGGAAGCTAGATTAATGGAAATAGAACCATCAGAATGGAAATAATGAGAATGCTGACACATAGTGAAATGTGTAACCAACATCACTGAATACTATGTATAAAAACTTGCAAATGAAAAAGTAGTTTGCTATGTTAATTTTCTCCAAAATCACAATAAAATATATATATTTTTAAAAGCAAGAATATATTTAATGCATTGAACACTAAAGACAAAAGACAGGTTGTGGGTTGACATCAAGGACATACATGAAAGAAACAAAATGTCATTTAAAAGACAGGGAAGGAAGAAAAGACCAAAATAGCTGTTAGAAGACACTCGGAAACTTGCTTCCCCCCCCCCATTTTTTAAATGCATTTTATTGAAATATAATTTATGTACAGTGAAATACAGGAGCTCTGGTAGCATAGTGCCTAAGGCACTTGACTGCTAACCAAAAGTCTCATGGTTCAAACCCACCAGCCACTCCTCGGAAGGAAGGTTGGGCAATCTACTTCTGTAGTGATACTGCCTCAGAAACCCAAGGAAGGGTTGCTATAAGTTGGGTCCAACTCAACGGCACATAACAACAACAACAGTGAAATACACAAAACTAAGGTGACATGGGTCAATACATTTTTTTTTGTAGTGTTCCCTCCCCTCCCTTCCCACCTCTGGCAACCAACAAAGAAAATTTTCCTCCATATATAAACCTTTCCTTGACCCTCCACAACAAGGATATTTTTGTCCTTATATCCAAGGATATATTTGTCCTTCTGTAATTGACTTATTTCACTCAGCATAATGTCCTTCAGGTTCATCCATATTATGCAGAGTTCTGCAGACTCTAGATTATTCTTTAGTGCTACATAGTGTTCCATTGTGTATATGTACCATAGTTTGGTAATCCACTCTTCCGCTGATGGGCATGTAGGTTGTTTCCATCTTTTTACTCTTATAAATAGTGCTACGATTAACATGAGTGTGCATATATCTGTTCCTGTCCTGGCTCTCACCTCTCTAGGATATATACCTAGTATTGGGATTGCTGGGTCAAATGGTATCTCCAATTCCAGCTTTCTAAGGAATCACCATATTGCTTTCCACACTGGTTGCATCACTTCACAGTCCTACCAGCAGTGTTTGAGAGTCCCAATCTCTCCACATCCCCACCAGCATTTATTTTCTGTCTTGTTGAACTTTGCCATCAGTGCTGGGGTGAGACGGTATCTCATTGTTGTTTCAATTTGCCTCTCTCTAATGGCCAAAGACTGTGAGCATCTCTTCACGTATTAGCTGGCCACCTGAATACCCTCCTTGTTGAAGTGTCTATTCATGTCTTCTGCCCATTTTTCAATTAGATTGTTAATTCCTTTGAGGCATTGGAGTTTTCCATCAATCTTAGAGATAAGTCCTTTGCCAGATATGTAATTATTGGCAAATATGAATTTGTTGCTGTCATTTTTGTTATGTGCTTTTTCATAGTGTCAATTTCTTTGTTCCATATAATTTTCTATGCTGAGCTTGTTTTGTTTATGAATTGTGTTATCACTTCCCTCATTGCTGTTGTTTTAGTATTTGCTAAATATTTGTGCTGGTCCTCTTTTTTATTTTGATGTGAAGGTTTATCATGTTTCTTTGAGGTTACCCTGTGATTTATAGTTTTCTTCCCAAGGTTTTTCCCTCTTTTTGGTTTTTAGTTGTCCTTATTTGTCAATTGATGTCTCTGGTTCCCTGTTTACAATCTTGTAGGCTTATTTACTTTGAATACTTCCATAGCTGGCTTGGTTTCTGTGTTATGTTATCATGTGCGTTAATGGTCAGTTGTTGTTGGCTGTTGTTTCTCTGTCCAAAGGACTCCCTTTAGCATCTCTTGTAAGGTTGTTCTGGTTTTAAGAAATTCCCTTAATTTCTGCTTATTCGGAAATGTCCTAATTTTCATCATTATGTTTGAGGGACAGTTTTTCTGGGTACATAATTCTTGGTTGGAAATTTTTCTCTTTCAGGGTTTTATATATACTATCCCATTGTCTTCTAGCCTGCATGGTTTCTGCTGAGAAATCCAAGCTTAGTCTTACTGGTTGCCCCTTGTAGGTAACTTTTCATTTTTTCCATGCTGCTTTTAGGATTCTTTCTTTGTCTTTGGTTTTGGTGAGTTTGATGATGATATGTCTTGATGATTTCTTTTGGGGTCTATCCTGTTTGGGGTTCATTGGACTTCCTGAATGAATATATTCTCATCTTTCATCATACCAGGAAAATTCTCTTCCAACAAATCTTTGACAATTTTCTCTGTGGTTTTATTTGTCTCTTCCTGTTCTGGAATTCCAATTACATGTAGGTTATTCCTTTTGAGGGT
>NW_006921949.1:2795846-2799620 GCF_000298275.1 Orycteropus afer afer
TGTAGATTTTGTATCATTTCTAATTTTTCATTTATTTTGTCATTTTGTTCTTGTATTGTCTTTTGAAATTGTTGTAGGGTTTTCTCTGTGTTTTCCTCAATTTTTCAGTGTTTTCCTTCATCTGCCTCTCAACTCATTGAAGATACTTAAATATAATTCTTTTGAATTCCTTATCAGGGAGTTCCGGTGCTGCTGCTTCCTCAGGGATGTATTTTGGGTCTGTATCCTTTTCCCTTGTTTATCCTGCTTTATCTTGCTTCTTTGTGTGGTCTGTGATGCTCTATTGTCTCCAAGGCATTGTGATGCTTTTGTGTTTATATTTCATTGGGGATTGTATGTTGGAGTGACTTGCCTATGAGTTTGGTTTTCTTTGTTTTGTTTGTATATTATCTATGTAAGCAGGGTACTGTGCTGTGCTCCTCTATTCACTCGTTGACAGCCCTTGTACACTGACCACCTATCTCTTTCCCTGTTGTCACCTCTTGTATGTCCCAGTTGACCTTGGCAAACAGAGCCTATTCTTAGGTCCCTGTAATCCAAATAGAATGCTGTTACTTTAAATTCCAAAATGGTTGCCACTTGTAAAGATTCAAAATGGCTGCTCCCTCAGTCATTTTAAATACCCAAAATGGCCACCGCTTGTAAACATTCAAAATGGCTGTGCCCTCGGTCACTTTAAATATCCAAAATGGCTGCTGCGTGTAAACAATCTAAATGGCTGTCCACTCTGCACAGTGGAAAGTCAACAGCTTAGGTTGTCTCCCCCTTGCTATTTCCCTCCCAAACATAGGCCACCTGCGCAGTTGTCCCTGCAGCCCTTGGTGACCAGGGCTCATCTTTAGGTTAATTCTCAGGTCCCAAAACCACTTGGAAATACTCAGGCTGTCGGTCCCATCAGAGTAGCGGACAGTCCACAGCTCCAACTGTCTACTTGCTGTTTTCATTCAGGTTTTTCCACTAGTTGGTGCTTAATCCACTTCTGTATGTTGTTGTTGTTATGTGCCGTCGAGTCAAACCTAACTCATAGCGACCCCTCCTTGGGTTTCCGAGGCAGTATCACTACAGAAGTAGGATTGCCCAACCCTAGTTCCTTTCAAAGCTCAGAGCTCCAGGATTATCTTCTGTATCTCTGTTGATTGGTTTCTCTTTTCTTTGTTGGGGAGGGCCTGTGTCACTTGTCTGCCTATTCCTCCATCTTACTGGAAGTCCAGAAACTTGCTTTTGAACATAGAGTAGCTATAGCTAATGAAAGAAATGATGAAGTAAAAGAGCTGAATGGATAATTTCAAAGAGGAGCTTGAGAAGATGTTGTTAAGTATTGTAATGAAATGTGCAAAGATGTGGAGTTAGAAAACCAAAATGGAAGAATTCACTCAGGATTTCTCAAGCTAAAAGAACTGAAGAAAAATTCAAGCCTCAAGATGCAATTGTGAAGGATTCTATGGGGGAAAAAAGAAGAAGAAGAAGTGATATCAGAAGCATCAATAGAAAATGGAAAGAATGCATAGTCACTGTACCAAAAAGAATTGGTAGATGTTCAACCATTTTTGGAGGTAGCATATGATTGAGAAGGTACTGAAGGAAGAAGTCCAAGCTTCACTGGAGTCATTGGCAAAAGAACAAAGCTCTAGGAATTGATAGAATGCACCAAGATATTTCAGCAAGCAGATGCAACACTAGACGCACTCTTCTGTCTATGCCAAGAAATGTGGAAGATAGCTACCTGGCCAACTGCCTGGAAGATACCTGTATACATGCCCATTCCAGAGAAAGGTGCAGTATCCCCTTGATCTGTTCAAACAATACACAAGTCACCACAGTGTGACAAACTAATAGATGAGTGACAGAAATAAGGGGATATAGTATACTTTAAAATGAAAAAATGGTGTACATCAAAGTTAAGTCCTTTCACCATACTTATTCAGTCTGTATGCTGAGCAAATAATCTGAGAAGTTGGACTACATAAAGAAGAACACAGAATCAGGATTGAAGAAAGACTCATAACCAGACTGTAATATGAAGATGACACAAATTTGCTTGCAAAAAATGAAGATGACTTGAAACACTTACTGATGAAGATCAAAGACTACAGTCTTCAGTATGGATTGCATTTCAACATAAAGTAAACAAAAATCCTTATAACTGGACCAATAAGTAATGTCATGGATGGAAAAAAAAAAAAATGAAGTTTTCAAGGATTTCATTTTATTTGGATCTACAATGGCAGCAGCAGTTAAGAAATCAAATGACATATTACATTGGCCAAATCTGATGTAAAAGACTTTTTTGAAGTGTTAAAGAGCAAAGATGTCGCTTTGAGGACTGAGGTGTACCTGACACAAGCCATGACATTTTCAGTCACTTCATATGCATGCAAAAGCTGGACAATGAATAAGGAAAACCACAAAAAGAATTGATGCATTTGAATTATGATGTTGGTAAAGAATAGTGAACTGCTATTATAGAGAAGAATGAACAAACCTGTCTCAGGAAAAAGTATAGCCATAATGCTCCTTAGAAGTAAAGATGGCAAGTCTTTATCTCTTGGATATTTTATTAGAAGGACCCAGTCCCAGTAGAAAGAAATCATGCTTGGTAAACTAGAAGGTCAATGAAAAAGGGAAAGATCCTCAATGAGATGGATTGACACAGTGGCTGCAAAAATGGATTCAAACATGTCAATCATTGTGACAATGGTACAGGAACAGTCAGAGTTTCTTTGTGTTGTACATAGGGTCACTGTTAGTCAAAAACACCTCCACAGTAATAACACTTTGACTGAGTTACCCCAGTGGCCAAGCGTTCTCCTTTGTATACCTTATTCATACATTTCTTTTCACTTACCACATTATATTGAAGTTATCTCTTAAATGTATCTTTTTTTACCCCCTCTCAAAGAATTTTAAACTCCTTAAGGATATCTATCTCTTTGTTTCTCTAGTATTTGGCATAAGTAGGTACTCAGTAAATGTATGTTGAATGGACCCATACTAGCCCCAGTTAAAATATGTCTTTATCCAGTACAGTGCCTTTCTCCCAGTGTTCTCATTCATCCTGTGGCTCACGTCAGCAGTGAATCTTGTGATGGCAATTTGAGTTAGTACTCAGCTCACAGGCCTTCCTGCATCCCTTTAGGCCAAGAATGCATGCAGCTCCCTAAGAATCCCCTGCCCCAATAGTAGGTTAGAAGCCTATCAATAAATGTAATAGATTGAAGAAAACAAAAGATAAAGCAGAGAACTGCAAATACAACACATTCTGTTAAACAAATTATACCTCTATTTCAGCTTTTGAAATAGGCTGCTTATTATCTTACTATCTTATCTGTGGTCTTATTTTATTTCCTTAGCAAATTTAAAGTTTCTCAACCAGTTTTTCTAAACAGTATTCAGAGTAATAATTACTTTGATCATCAGAGTTTTTTTAAAATACTGTAATTTGTACTTTTATATTGTATATACAATATAAAAGATTCCACTGAAATTATTCATTACATACATGTTTTAGAAACTGGAATTGTAAAGGTCTTTTGAAAAAAAGGACAAAGTCAAGGGACAGAAAGTGGGGGAGGATTTGGATAAATTTAAGAAAAAAATATTCATTTCTTACTATGAAATTTTAAAGAATGAATTAAGAAAGATAATGGTATAGGGTGGTACATTAGGCAAAGTTCTAAACTATTAAGATTTGAAGTTTTTTTTTTTTTTTTTTTTTACCACTGGATACCTGTGTAATCTTGTAAAGATCATTTAACCTCAGTTTTCTTTTTCTTT
>NW_006921949.1:2801669-2822871 GCF_000298275.1 Orycteropus afer afer
ATATTAGGGCCCTTAAGTTTGACCCTAAATTTTCCATGAGAAACTGTATAGTTCTAGGTTTCACATTTAAGTCTTTGATCCATCTGGAGTTCGTTTTTGTGTGCGGTGTGAGGTACAGATCTTTTAACCTCAGTTTTCTTATGTGCAAATTGAATATATAAACATACATGTAAGTGTGTGTGTACACATTTATATGGAAGCTTTTTGTTACAAGAGGAAGTATGGAGGAAACAAAACACGTCATGGCAGAGATTAGATAGGCCTCCCACTGTCAGATTATATAAGTTCAAACACTGCTTCAAAGAACTTCTGGTTCTCTCTAAAGAGGAGAAACTTCCCCCTAAGAAGCCTGAAATCTGCTTCATATTTAAGGGGAGAAATTCTTGTTCAAGAAGGAAGGTGCAGCTTCAGTGAAACAGTCTAGAAGTGTTGGCTAATTCCATCTTAGAAAACCTTGGGCAATAACTTTGGCTATGCCTGGAGTTTATGAGGAAGAATATTATTATGATCAGCTCTGGAACAGGAATATAATTTAGAAGCACATTTTAGAACTGTATTGCTCCTATTAAGACCTTAAAGTCTAACTGGCAGAGGTTCCTGGTTATAATTCAGTCAGGATTTTGAGAAATGTCATCTCTGTGGTAAGTTAAATATTTCGGCACAATAATTAGTCATAACAAGGCTTGTAAGGATGGCACACGACCAGGCAGTGTTTCATTCTGTTGTACTATGAGTCGGAGCACCTCGACAGCACCTAACAGCAACAAATTAGTCATGTTTAATTAGACCGAATTCAGGCCTGACTTTCCCCAGAACATCCTTCTACCTGTGTGTACTTGTATCACCTATTTGGGGAATAAGTAGTTTCACCTAATCTAGACCATTTGGGAGTAAGTAGCTTTACAAAATCTAGACTGTGAGCTTTGAGTTTACTATCCTGAGGATACTTCACATTTTCTGAAGTAGCAGCCCTGATACTCACAGGTCTGTCAAATTCAGGCCCATCTAGCAGGAAAGCCTGTCCTAGTCAAACATAGCCACAAAGTAGGAGTTCTGCCTACAACAGTTTATGGGGCTTTGTGATGAGTCTCTATCCTAAGCTCAGGGACAGATGTGGCTGAAGTGAACCCTAAGACCCCAAGTGCCTATGCTGCTGTGCAGATGTATACCTGGGTTTCAGCCTTGGCTTACTTCCCTGCTGCTCTAGATCTCCTAGATAGATTCCCTACTCCCTCTCCTCTAGATCTCCTTCTATTTGCCCGGGTCCTTAACTTATCCAGCTCCTGACAGCCCCTATTCCCCAGGGATTTTCTTCTTCTTCCCTCCTCCCAGTTGCTATGCATAGCTACTGCCTGGATGCTCTCCAGTCTTACAGCTTCCAGCACTATACTGTCTAGAGACTTCTGTTGCCATGCCCCACACCTCAGGATAGACTTCTTGGCGCTATTAAAGCTGGCCTAGAGCAAGCTCAAGTTAATTACATCCATGTGAGCACTGTGATTTGAACTGAGGCTGCCACTGAAAGAGTCAGTCCATAGGCCAGTCATCTTCCTGGCCATTCTGGGATTTTTCCCCAGTGCAGTCACCTGCTGTTGAGATCCTAGTATGTGTAGTAACAGCTAGGGAGTGTTCTAACTCCAGTCATACCAGCAAGCTCACAAATTCTCCAAGGACGCAAAAGGAGGTTATTATGGAAAAAGGAGTCTAACTATTGTTTGCTTCCACTGAGGATAAACTCAGAGGAAATTGTGAGTAATGCATGATGTGTGCTTCACTTCTGTGACACAGAATTACTTATTGCTAGGCAAAGTGAAATACAGTTTGTCATATTAAATAGTATCCCAGTTAAAATAACAGAAATATTGTTACTTACTACAATAAAATTACTGCAGCAAGGACCTGGCACCACCACAGACTATTAAAAGAGTCATATACGATAACAAAGTGATATTTATTCCAGGAATGCAGGGATGGTTCAACATTAGAAAATCAATCAGCCTAATTCACCACATCAATAGAACATATACAAAGAACCACCTGATTATTTCTGTGGATGCAGAAAAAGCGTTGGATAAAATCCAACATCCTTTCTTGATGAAAACCATCAAGAATATTGGAATAAAAGAAAGGTTCCTTGGTAAGATTCAGGGCATAAATGAAAAGCCAACAGCCAACACTGTACTTAACAGAAAGATTGAGAGCTTTCTCCTTGAAATCAAGAACAAGACAAGGGTGCCTGCTCTCACCATTTCTATTCAGTATTATATTACAGGTTCTCGCCAGGGCAATAACACAAGAAAAACAAATAAAAAGCATTCAGATTAGAAAAGAAGAAATAAAAATTACTCTATTTGAGGATCACATGATCCTATATATAGAAAATTCCAAAGAGTCTGCAAGAAAACTTCTAGAGGTAATAGAGGAATTTAGCAAAGTTGCAGAGTATAAGATCAACAAACGAAAATTAATTCGGTTACTGTACACCAGCAATGAGAAATCTGAAAAGGAAATTAGTAATACAATTCTATTTACAATAATGTCTAAGAGAGTAAAATAACTAGGAGTAAATTTAACCAGGGATGTGAAAGACTTATACAATGAAAATTATGAAACACTGCTAAAGGAAATTAAAGAAGACTTAAACAAATGGAATTATTTTCTGTGTTCATGGATTGGAAGACTTAATATTGTTAAGAAGTCACTACTACCAAAGTGATCTATAGATTCAATGTGATCCTAATCAAAATTCCAACAGCCTTCTTTACAGAAATGGAAAAACCAACCTTCAACTTTTTATGGAATGGCAAGAGGCCCCATGTACATAAAGCGTTGTTGAAAGAGAAGACCAAATTGGGAAGACTCACATTTCCTGTTTTTTAAACATGAACTCTAGACTTTATTGAGCCATGGGAGGTGGATGAGCCCCTGAAACTATTGCCCTGAGATAATTTTTAAACTTTAAACCAAAAATATCTCCTGAAGTCATCTTAAAACCAAACAATAGTTTAGCTTAACTACTAAAAAAAAAGTCTGGCTTGAGCAATGTGCTCTTTTAAAAACTATCTATAGAGATAGCAACCTTAGGAGGCAGTGAGTTTATGTTAATGGGGGAAGAACAACTTAGAAAAAGAAGGTAAGAATGGTTGTGTAACTAGAAGAATGTAATCAGTGTCACTAAAGTGTGCTTATAGAAACTGTTGAATTGGTTTATGTTTTGCTGTGTATATTCCCAACAACAAAATAAAAACTATTTCGAAAAAAGTGCAATGAGATATCATTTCACTCTCAAGGTTGGTGGTTCAGACCCACCAGCTACTCGATGGAAAGAAGATGGGGCAATCTATGTCCGTAAAGATCTACTGCCTCAAAAACCCAAAGGGGGCTGCTATGAGTCAGAATCAACTCAATCCATGGCAGTGAGTTTGGCTTGGTTTTTGGTTTAGGAATGCTAAGGAATGTTAGTGAGGATGTAGGGAAATCAGAACCTTATCCATTGCTGATGGGAATGTAAAATGCTACAGCAGTTATGGAAAACAGTATGTGGCAGTTCCTCAAAAACCTAAAACTAGAATTCTGTATGACCCAGGAATTGCAGCCCTAGGTACATACCCAAAAGACTTGTAAGCAGAGACTCAGATACTTGTACAGCAGTGCTCATCTGTTCACAATAACCAAAATATGGAAAGAGCCTAAATGCCCATCAGTGGATGAATGGATATACAAAATGGGGTGCATACAATGGAATACTACTCAACCAGCAAGAGAAATAAAGTCTTGATACATGCTACAATATGCATAGAGCTTGAAGACATTATGCTGAGTGAAATAAATCATAAAAGGACAAATACTGTTTGATATTACTTATATAAAAAGACAGGATTAAGCAAGTGTATAGAAACCAAAGTGTATTAGTGAGAAAGCAGGGAAAGAGGAAGTTATTCGTTATGGAGTAATGAGTTTCAGTGTACAGTGATGGAAAAATCATTTTGATTAAGGTTAGGATTGTACAGCCAAGTAATGTAATTGTTATCACTAAGTTTTACAACAGGAGCTCTGGTAGCATAGTAGCTAAGGCACTTGACTATCGAAGCTGCTTATATATAACCAAACACCTCATGGGATTTGGTTTCTTGGTTTGGAGGTTTAGGGTCATGGTTTCATGGGGCATCCCAGTTAATTGGCCTAATAATGCGTTTAGTGCTTCTGTTCTACCTGCTAGTTTGTTGCATAGTGCTTGGGGTCTTCAAAGCTTGCAGGTGGCCATCAAAGTTACAGTTATTTGTCTCTGTTCTCCTGGAGCAACAAAGGAGAGTCACGAATAGGAGGGAATAGCCTGTATGGCTAATTGTCTCCGTAAACTACTGCCATGAGACCAGAAACACTGGCTGGTGCCCAGCTACCACTCCTAAGCGTTTTGATCAGAGATTCTACAGAAGAATCCTGATCATAAGGGAGAAAATGCAGAACAAAATTTGAAATTCTCATGAAATCCAAATTTTCTGGAGCCATGGAGGCTGGATGAACCAATGAAACTATTGTTTTGAGATAATCTTTAAATCTTAAACCAAAAATATCCCCTGAAGTCTTCTTAAAACTAAACAGTGGTAAAGATGTCTGCCTTGAGCATCGTGGTCTTTTAAGATCAATCTGTATGGGATCAAATTGACAATACCAAAGAGAAAGATTAGGTAGGAACCTTAGGGGGCAGTGAATTTATGTTAAATAAGGGAGGAACAACTGGAAAAGAGATGTGAGAATAGTTGCTCACCTCAAAGAATGTAATCAATGTCACTGAATCACACAATTATAGAAATTGTTAAATTTGTATATGTTCTGTGTATATTCTCAACAAGAACAACAAAAATAAATTATTAAAACAACAACAACAAAAAAAAAAGACCTAGCACCAGTGATCTAAAATGCAGGCTCTAAAGCTGAACACAGTCCCTGACCTTCAGAAGACTTACTGGTTGATAAAATATGAAGCTTAGGGATAGATAGCCCAGATGCATCTGGGAGGTTTTTAAGGCTCCAGAGACAGACATCTGGAAGTTTGGCTCTCAGCCAAACTGAATGCAGTACACCTGCTGTATCTGTCTGGATTCCATTTCCTCCTAGGGAACATGAATGGCCGTTCAGATATGTCATGTATATTCTGCCACCTCTTTTGGAGAAAAATCTGGCATTCTTACTCCCTTGCTGTGGCTGGAGAATTTTCCATTCTCCTCCAGTGCCCTCCATTCTTTTGAATGAGTGTTGTGTTGCTGCGTGCAGATTCACATTCACTGTCCAGCTTTCCTCCTCTTTGTTAAGTGTTGACTCATATTCCCCAGATACTTGTTTATATGCTACTTGGTAGTCCCTTCATCTTTCTTGCCAAGTGACAGTATAGCATTTGTGAAGTGTTGGAAATCTTTTTCTGGAGTTTTATCCAGATGTCCTTGTTTGTTATGTTGGCAAGAATCTTACTCTCCATTTGTATAGAATTTGCCTACTATTTCTATTCCTGCTTTTCAAGTGGAACTACTTTGGGGAATGATAGAAAATTAAATCCATATGATTTGTGATAAAGAATATGTTTTATGAAAAAGATCACTGAGTCATAGAGAATGCTCAGAAAGAGATTATGCAAATGCTTTTATTATCATGCTTTCAAGTGGTACAGGCACTCTTGATTCTGATGCAACAGAAAGAAATTCTGGCTAGCTAGCATTTTTGTCCCCGTTTTAAATGAGCGAAAGCACATTAAAGCCAAACAGCAATGAAATTAGGTCTTCAAAAGGGCCTGCCTCATAATCACCTGTGCACTTCATAGCCCAGCACAGAGGATGAGTAAACTTACTTTGGCCTCATGGTTTATAATTTACTCATGCACTGTTGCAACAGAAATGGTTTTCATGCTTCTTAATTTCAGGAAACCTGTGATTTGGGGAAGATAAAGCCTGAAGCCAGACGATACTTGGAAAAGTCCATTAAAATGGGCAAAAGGAATGGGCTCCATCTTCCAGAACAAGTCCAGAATGTGAGTTTATCTTTCCTTTTCTTATTGGGAAAAATGTGAATAACCATTGAGTCAATTCCAACTTGTAGTGACCCTTTAGGACAGAGAAGAACTGCTCCATACAGTTTCCAAGGCTATAAATCTTTACGAAAGCAGACTGCCTCATCTTTCTCCCATGGAGTGATGGTGTGTTTGAACCACAGACTTTTTGGTTAGCGTGGTTAACCACTAGGCCAGCAAAGCTCCATAGATGCATTATAATGAAATGATCCTTAATACAAATCCGTTTATAATGTATTTGATATTCAGTGGCTTAAATTCTACAACTTCTGTTAACTTCATGGTGATTGACAAATAACTGATACTTAAATGTTATTTAATCCTATAGAAGTTTTATTTTTTTTCATGTGTGTTGAGCATATTCACCCTCTCTATTTCACATTCTTTAAGAACTACTTCCAGGTCTTAATAGTTGATTTGTATTCTCCCCTGGTCATACAGAGACAGTGCACTGATAATAAGAAATCCTTGTTCTTGTAGTATTTTTCAACCATAACTTTGGAGTGGAACATCCTACATTACTATATGCCCTTAAGAAAGAGAGAGAAGCTCTTGAAAAGTGTTGCTCAAACTTTATCTTTTGTATGTGCCAGTCCTATCTTTCAGTTTTAGAAATAAACTCAGCTGCACTATTTTTTTTTTTTTTTCAGCTGCACAATTGACCTCATTTTTCTTTGGCGGGAAATATAACCCTTGATTTATTTCCAGGTCATTCTTCTATCCAGCAGAACTGGAAATAAATTTGAAAGAAATCCAAACTAATTGATATAAGAATGATAGATATAACTGAAGGCACCACTGGGATATGGTCATCTTTCTCCCACCTAAATGCCCTTTGTACGCCTTCTATCCTATTCATCCTAGTTAGAGAAGGAATGTGACTAATCTTGCTTATCTGACCTTTTCCCACCATTGTCAATCCTCTATTCTGTTTGATGCATGAGAACTGTATTAGTTAAGATGTGTTTAGTTGTAGCTAACAAAACCCAGTTTAAATTAATTTATATAACAGAAGAAATGTATTTGCTTCAATAATTGGATTGGAAGGGTACAGAGGTAGGTGAGCTTTGTGATTAATTTGACCCATATATTTGGTGTCATCATAAACCTGATTTTCCTGGCTTTCTACTCAGTCTTCTTTAATATCAGTGTTATTCAGAAGCTGACTTCCACTCATTACTAGAATGGCTGCTGTGGTAGTTATGTTTGTGTGTCAACTAGGCTGGGCCTGGTTGAGTAGCTGGGCAGCTGGTGGTAGTTACTCTCCATGATGAGACTGGTAATCAGCTCCATGGTGGGATCTACCACAAGCAGCCTTTGGAATGGGATCTGCTTCCTATGTATATTGAGAAGCCTTGGGAATGGTCTCTAGCCTGTGGCACACTTGGACCCTGCATGTAGCCGTGTCATTGCTCAGCAGCCTGCTATGCTCTGCCAACCTTGGGACTTTCAGTGGACTTAAGTTAATAGCTGCCGTGTGATTTGGTAACATCGGGACTGTGCCTTTTTACTTGTCAATCTTGGGGCTTCTCAGCCTCAGCAGCCAGCAGCTGTCTGAGTGAAGAAACACCTCTAGCTCCAGTGGGCTGGGAGCAGGAGGCAGAACTGGACCCCAAGGTTGAGGGGCTTTCACCCAACCCCTAGAGCCTGGCACTTTGAACTTGGACTTAAAGCCTCCAAATTGTAAGAATAAACCCCTGCTTGTTAAGGCCATCCCATTTCTGGTATATTTCTCATCAGAGCAGCCCTAGGTAACCGGAACAGCTGCAGACCAAAAAACCCCACCATCCAGAAGGACATAGAGAAATTGCCATCAGATCTCCCCTTTATGTCTTAAAGACCCAGATTAGTTACATTAGACACATAATCAGGAATCCTTTAGTCAGAAGAATGTCAGGCCTGGGTTATCTGAGCCAGTTACTAAATCAAGGAGGATGTGATGACCTAACTGAGGTACACAGCTTATGGAATCATATTCCACCCAAATGACATGGCTGATGTACAGTGAAAGAGAGGCAGCAGAGGTGTTAGGAAAACAAGTAGAGTGTCTCAACTCATAGTGACCCCTTCTTAGGTTTCCGAGGAGGTATCTCTACAGAAGTAGATTGCCCAATCTTCCTTCTGAGGAGTGGCTGGTGGGTTTTAACCTCCAGCCTTCTGGTTGGCAGTTAAATACCTTAGATACTATGCCACCAGAGCTCCTTCTGAAAACCACACTAAACAGTATATATATGTTAACTTAATGGTTTCAAACTTGAGAGTGCATCAGAGTTACCTGAGGGCTTATTACAATTCTGATTACTAGGCTCCTTACTTCTTAGAATTTGTGATTCAATAGGTCTAATGTTAAGACTCAAGAATTTGAATTTCTAATTTCCTAGGTGATGCTGACACTTTTACTCAGGGCCACACTTTGAGAACTAGTAGTTTAGTAAACTTCATTTTTGTTGGTAGAGCAGTGGGAGAAGTTAATTTTTATCCATGTGATTTCCTTCTTATTGCTTCCTTTGCTTTCCCACCTAATACTTTTTACATGAATGTTAAAAACAAAACAAAAAAAGCCTGCCATCTACTTGATTTCAACTCAGAGCAACCCTATTGCACAGAGTAGAACTACCCCATAGGGTTTCCAAGGCTATAAATCTTTACAAAAACAGATTGCCTCATCTTTCTCCCACAGAGCGGCTGGTGAGTTCAAACTGCCAACCTTTTGATTAGCAGCCAAATGATTTATATAAGTCCTAACGTGAATATTAAGGTGTATAAATCACCTTTGTTTACTAAGTCTATTAAACTGAGACCTAACCTTTTCTCCAAAGCAACCACAGAATTAATTACTTGATTTCTTATCTCTTGATTTACCTCAGAACTAAAAAATGATTACCAATTTAGAATTTTGAATTCAAAGTATGCTAATTGGTAATGAGCTAGTATATTTACTCAGTCACTCAGCATTTATTTATTGTGTGTCTACTATGTGCCAGGTACTCTTTTCATTATACCTTCTAAATTTATCTAGTTTGTTCAAACTTTAAAACAGCATCAGAATTGCCTTTCCATGGGTATTATGTATAAATACACATGTATATGATATAGAAGACTACAGAAAGCTGTTTTATCAAGCACATCTCTAAGAAAGTACTTCCAAAGGATTGGGTACAGAACCCAATCTTGATATAAAAGTGAAATTTACTTGAATAGTGATAATAAAAATCAGTTCAGTTTTACCATGAAATGTCCTGCGTTTTTATCTTTGTTTCAGGAAATCAAAGCAATGAAGAAAAGAATGAGTGAGCTATGTATTGACTTTAACAAAAACCTCAATGAGGATGATACCTTCCTTGTATTTTCCAAGGCAGAACTTGGTAAAATTTTATTTCTATACTAAGTGATGTAATTTAGGTAAATAATATCCCCTCCCACTTGCCTCATTTCCAGATAACCAAACCTAAATCAAAGAATCCTGTTTAAAAAAAAAAAAAATCGTTCAGTACCTAACCCCATTATTCCTTCTATTAAATAGACAACCAAGCCAATCCTAAGTTTTAGGCTAGTAAGAGTATGCTCTGTTTCTAGAGACAGACCAGAGATGATTTCATAATCTTTATGGTAACATATACTGGTATTTAACAGCCTTCGGTGCCTTGACATTTTTTTCTGCCTTACAGTGTTTCTACTTAAGCTAGTCTCATCCAACCTGTTCTGGGTATTTTTTGGCTTACTTTGCCCATTCTTCATCAAAGTGCCATCTGCACAAGTATACTGAAGGTTATTCATATTTTGATTTACCATCTCCTAAACCACCTGGCCTCTACTCACCAACAACGTTAAAAAGATACTATAAGGATTGTCATTATTTTACTTGAATTTCAGTTACTCCATAAAATTCCTAAAACTATTTCAAGGCACCATGCCAATGCCAAATAAACCAATAATGAGTGGAAAACTTTATGCATTTTCCAAATGATATTTTGCAGGTGCTCTTCCTGATGATTTCATTGACAGTTTAGAAAAGACAGATGATGACAAATATAAAATCACCTTAAAATATCCACACTATTTTCCTGTCATGAAGAAGTGCTGTGTCTCTGAGACCAGAAGGAAGATGGAAATGGCTTTTAATACACGGTGCAAAGAGGTACTATAAATGTTTGTCTTCTGTTCTTATGGAGGATTTTGAGACAAAGGTTTGCTTTGTTTACTTATATTGAAGTCAGTTCAGAGACAGATATTCGTGCTTTAGTTTGCATTTGCTTCCTAATTCCTCCAACCTACAAGATTTTTAGCCTTTTCCTTGGCCATTGGAACCTTGCTTAGTTTGGTCTAATGTTAAGACTCAAGGCTAAGCTGTTCTAACAAAAGTGAAATGGGTAAATTAGTTTTTTTTTCTCCCAAGCCAAAAGGCCAGGACCAGTGAGACATCTCTCCCTTCTAACTCATAGTGACCCAACAGGACAGAGTAAAACTGTACAATCAGGTTTCCAAGACTGTAATATTTACAGAAGCAGGCTGCCACATCTTTCTCCCAAGCTGCTGGTGGGTTCAAACCTCCAACCTTTCCGTTAGCAGGTGAGTGCTTACCCACTACACCAGCAGGGGTCCTTGTAGCAAGTATAATCATTACTTTCTTTTTACCTAAGAAATATTTATTCAATTCCACTCATTGGTATATACTCAAAAGACTTGAAAGCAGAGACTCAAAAAGACACTTGTGCACCAATGTTCATTGCATCATTATTCAAAATAGGCAAAAAGTAGAAACAGATGGACTTCAACAGATGAATGGATAAACAAAATGTGGTACATGCATATATACAATGGAATACTACGCAGCCAGTAGGAGAAATACTACTTAATGCATGCTACAATATGTATGGAGCTTGAAGACATTATGTTGAGCAAAATAAACCAATCACAAAAGGATAAATGTTGTATGACCTCACTTATATAAAAAGACCAGAAAAGGCAAGTGTATAGAGACCAAAGTTTATAGTGGTTACCAAGGGCAGGGGTGGTAACAATGATGAAAAAATTGCATTGATTAAGGGTAGGGTTGCACAGGTGATTATTGTAATTGCCATCAATAAATTGTGTACCTGTAAAAAGTTGAATAATTGCAAAAGTTGTGTGATACATATATTTATAACAATGACAGAGAAAAAAAAAAGAGTAGCTGCTGAGGCCACTATGTACTAAACACTTCATGGAATTTGGTTCCTTGGTTTGGAGGTTTAGTGTCATGGTTTCAAGGGACATCCCAGTTAATTGGCCTAATAACATGCCTAGTACTTCTGTTCTACCTCCTATTTCATTGTATAATGCCTGAGTCATAAAACCTTGCCAGCAGCTATCCAAGGCTGCTTGGTCTCTATGCACTAAAAGTAACAGAGGAAGAGAGAGAGTCAGGAATAGGAAAAAGATACGGAATGTGTGGCTAATTGCCTCCGTGACCAACTGCCTCCTTTGTATGAGAACAGAAGACTTGTATGGTGCCCAGCTACCATTACTAAACATTTTTATCAAAGATTCCATAGTAGAATCCTGATCAAAAGCAGAAAAATATAGAACAGAATTTCAAATTCTCAAAGACTCAAGACTTTCTGGAGCCATGGAGGGTGGATGAACTCCTGAAACTATTGCCTTGAGTTAATCTTTAAACCAAAAGTATCCCCTGAAATCATCTCAAAACTGAACAATAGATTCACCTAACTAGTTGTGGTGGTGAAGTTTGTGTGTCAACTTGGCTGGGACATGTTGAGTGGCTGGGCAGCTGGATGTAGTTATTCCCATGGTGAGATTGGTAATTAACTCCATGGTGGAATCTGTTGGAGCAGCTGCTTTAGGGATGTGGTCTACTTCCTGTATATGAGAAACAGCTGTGGGAATGGTCTCTAGCCTTTTGTCATGCTTGAACCCTACATGTAGCCAGGTCGTTGTTCAGTAGCCTGCCATGCCCTGCTGGTCTTGGGACTTCATCTGGACTTGAATTAGTGGCCTACCATGTTGTTTGGTAACATTGGACTGTGTCTTTTTACTTGTCAATCTTGGGCTTCTCAGCCTCAGCAGCCAGCAGCTGTCTGAGTGAAGAAAAGCCTCCAGCTTCAGTGCCCGGGAGCAGGAGGCAGAGCTGAACCCCAAGGTTGAGGGGCTTTCACCCAGCCCCTAGAGCCTGGCACTTTGAACTCGAACTTAAAGCCTCCAAAGTTGTAAGAGAATAAACTCCTGTTTGTTCAAGCCATTCCGTTTGTGGTATATTCCTGTCAGAGCAGCACTAGGTAATCACAACACTAGTTAAAAAAGATCTGCTTTGAGCATTATGCTCTTTTAAGATCTGTATTGACAAAAGCAACTTGAAAGATTAGATAGGAACCTTAGGGGGCAGTGAGTTGATGTTAATGAGGGAGTAAATTCAGAAAAGGAGGGTGAGAGTGATTACACAACTCAAAGAACGAAATAATGTCACTAAATTGTACATGTAGAAATTGTAGGACTGGTGTATGTTTTGCTGCGCATATTCTCAACAACAACAAAATAAATAAAATTTCGGGACCAAAAAGAATATTTATCAGCTTAGTTAAAATTTAGTTTGTAT
Organism: Orycteropus afer afer; assembly: GCF_000298275.1. NCBI lineage: Eukaryota > Metazoa > Chordata > Mammalia > Tubulidentata > Orycteropodidae > Orycteropus > Orycteropus afer. Next base: position 2,814,323 of record NW_006921949.1, read on the forward strand.
TCTTGGCACCCACAAATAAATGCTTAAAAATGAAAAACGAAATCCACTGCCATCAAGTTGATTCCAACTCATGGCAACCCTTTAGAATAGAGTAGAACTGCCCCATAGGGCTTCCAAGGCTGTAAATCTTTATTATGGATGCAGACTGCCTCTTTGTTGTCACACACAGCAGCCAGGGGTTCAAACCACCAATCTTTTGGTTAGCAGCTGAATGCCTTAACCACTGTGCCAACAGAGCTCGTAAGAAAGGTTTGTTTTGATATTATGAATTCTGTTTTTGAGATGAGATTGCAGTTGTTGATATTCTCTCTCTAGGGGAGAAAAAGGCTTCTAAGAAGGAAACGAATTTTTTTTCTAGCGATCAATTGCTTTTCAATGGAGTTAACCCCATTCCCACCGCCCTCCTTAAATTCCTGATAGTATATAACACTGATATGGAATAATGTAGTAGAAGTTGAGATGATCTAAAAATATTTGAAAATTTTTACCAACCTGTAATTAGTCTGTTTTCAGTGCTTTGGACCCCAGTCAGTTATTTACTGTGGTGGTGGTGGTGTTTATTCCTAGGAAAACACCGTAATTCTGCGGCATCTGCTTCCGCTGCGGGCCAAAGTAGCCAAACTACTTGGCTATAGCACACATGCTGACTTTGTACTTGAAATTAATACTGCAAAGAGCACAAGCCGTGTAACAGCCTTTCTAGGTAAGTTCTTTCTTTTTCTGAAAAATTGGTTGTGTGGGGTCCTATTTTTTTTCCTATGACTATTTTACTGTGTCATAGCAGTTGGACAGAGGGGCTCAGAATCTAATATGCCTGTTAGAATAGGATTCTAACAGAATCCTATTTTTCATTCAATAGAATTTTAGCGATGACCTAGTGTATGCTAGAGACAGTGCTTGATTCTAGGAATTATTCATTGTTTATATTATTATCACAGACCTTGCGTTATTCCGTGATTCCGTGTTGTATCTTATTTGGTATTGTTATGCTAATCCCTAACAAGATGGCAAGGTTTTTTTCACTGCTACCATGTGTTTAACAGTAATAGCATGGCTACTTATGAGTTTGTATGAAATAAACTGACAAATGGGAACATATAAACAAAAAAATGAATGTTTTCTACTCCAGAAACCCCTTGTCACTATATGAAAGTAATATTGATTGATATACATCAAAACTAAGATTTAATCACTATATTCACATTCATTTAAGATAATTTTTACATTCATCTTTTAAAAAACCATGATTCTTATGTCCCTGGCATTTAATCACTGATGCTCTATTACCTTCCCTATCCCCTTCTCACTCTGAGTGTCATGGTTCTAGTGGTCACTCTCCATCTTAGTGAGAGTGGTTGAATAATTTAGCCATGATAAAGATGGGAAGTTTAGTAATAATCAGTTCTAATCAAAGTTGCCCAAAGTACAGTATTTTATTTTCCTCATTGACATCTTTCAAACTTTATTCACTTTCAACAGCTAATCAAATTATGTAATTTATTACTTTGATATTCATTTAACCTTGATATCCTTTCATTAATTATGTTAGGGGTAATTAATAATGTGTTGAAATAATCCTTCAGCCCAAAATTGAATCTACTGTGTCTCCAATGACCATATATTAACTTTTTAATATATATGTGGACACAGTATTTGACATACGGCAGGTGTTCCATAAATGTTAGCTGTATTTACTGTTGTATAATTCATTTATTATTCATAAGAAATTTATGGGATAACTACCTTGTATTATGCAGTGTGCTAAATGGTAGAACTACAGAAAGGAAGAAAGTATGTTTCATTTTCTCGATGAATTTTACAAATCTTGCAGTGAGTGAGAACAACAGAGAAGTGAACCAGTAACTGTCATACAGTCTGATGCATTTTATGCAAAAAAAGTGGCACACATTGTTAACAAGTTTGGTGAGACTGTTTCCTTTCATATAACTACATATACTAATTTTTTCCTCAGTAACCACCTAGTTGACTTAATTTCGTTAAAGTAGTATCCCTTCTAATTTAAAATTGACATATTCCCATCAGAGTTGTCCTCTTACTACCTGTATTCACATATTCTCTCACAGGTCCAATCAGAATTGTCTCTGTTTATATCTTCCATAAGCTTTCTCCTTTCTGTTCATAACATTCCTCAGGCTTCTGCCTCTATCTCACACTGGGTTTGCCTCCTAAACTGCCCTGTCCCTACAGAGCCAAACACATTTTTATCTCACATATCTCACAAGTTGTGAAGAGTAAATACTAGTAAGACCTTACCCATGCAGTGAAACAGTCACAAAATTGGCCACAGTATGTAAATTCTACTATCAGAAGTTTCTCCATCTAAAAAGTGTGTCCAAATATATCTTCGAGACAGGAACAGGGACGTGGCAAATTAAACCCATGACTGTCAAATGCATTGAGTAATTTTTACACAATACTGACCACAGGCTACGTCTCTTTGTTCCCCTGGCTCTTTGAGAAATAATCATGTGTATGACTTTAGTTTCTCTGAATCACAACATTCTTGAGTCACAATTCTCTGTGATAAACTTCAGTTTTGTTGATGATGTGAAGAAGTCATGGCCTGCTTTTGTTGGTATAAAAAGGAAAAAAGAGAGGTTGTACCATAAAATAAATCACCCTGAAGGAAAATGCAGTGCTGCTATAACAGAGCTTTCCTCCCTCCATCCTTCTCTCCTTTCTTCCCTGTATCCTTCTTTTTCCCATCCTTCCTGCCTGCATTCCTATTTGCCTTTATTGAGTACTGCAAAGAAGGGGCCCCATGATAAAATACTGCTTGCTCCCAAGAGCAATGAATCACTAACTTTTCCCACTCCCCTCGCAGATGATTTAAGCCAGAAATTAAAACCCTTGGGTGAGGCAGAGCGAGAGTTTATTTTGAGTTTGAAGAAAAAGGAATGTGAAGAGAAAGGTTTTGAATACGATGGGAAAATCAATGCCTGGGATCTACATTACTACATGACTCAGACGGAGGAACTCAAGTACTCTCTAGACCAAGAAATCCTCAAGGAATACTTCCCAATTGACGTGGTCACAGAAGGCTTGTTGCACATCTACCAGGAGTTGTTGGGACTTTCATTTGAGCAAGTGGCAGATGCTCATGTTTGGAATAAAAGTGTCACGCTTTACACTGTGAAGGATAAAGCTACAGGAGAAGTGTTGGGACAGTTCTACTTGGACCTCTATCCAAGGTACTGAGGATCACATTGTTGGAAGGGACCTTAGGGATTCAGCTACTCCCAGTTTAAGATTCTTCTCTTCTATAGTTCTCAAGATAGGGGTTAAAAATGTAGGGCCTGAAGCTAGAATGTCTCTCATCGCATACTAGGAAAGTTACTTAATTTTTATTTACCTTAGTTTTTTCTTCCTCTATATTACAGGTTGTGTAAAATGGTAACACTAATAATGTCTACTTAATCAGGTTGCTGTGAGGATTAAATTAATTAATTCCATAAAAAGCATTTAGAAGAGTGCCCAGCACATAGCATTTGCTTAATTAGTTAGTTACTGTCATCATGGAGATCCTGGGTGGTGCAAACAGTTAATGCATTCGACTGTTAACCAAAAGGTTGGCAGTTTGCGTCTGTCCAGAGATACCTCAGAAGAAGGATCTGGCTATGTACATCAGGAAAATCAGCCACTGAAAACCCTATGAAGCACAATTTTACTCTGACATACATAGGGTTGCATCTAATGTGTGCACTGCATTTACTTAAAATTGTTGGCCCCCCCTAGAAAAAATTTACTATTTAGTACTGTATTTTTACACAAATAATATACACCTTCTGCATTTGTTTGCCAGGTGTTCCCTCCCCCTGGGAGGTATCTTCATAGGTTCTGCTATGCCAAATTTTTTAGCAGTTACAAAAATGCAGGAGGAAACAACTGGCAAATACAAGTAGATGACACATGTTATTTGTGTAAAAATATGGTTATTTGTCTGCTATTGTTGTTGTTATATGCCATCGAGTCGGACCCGACTCATAGCAACCCCTCCTTGGGTTTCCAAGGCAGTATCACTATAGAAGTAGATTGCCCAACCTTCCTTCTGAGGAGTGGCTGGTGGGTTTGAACCACCAGCCTTCTGGTTAGCAGTCAAGTGCCTTAGGCACTACGCTACCTCTTAAATTTATTACCAATCCCCTCAGTCTTGCTGTAAGGCAGCATGATATGGTAGGATTGAGGTTTTTCTTTTAAGATTTCATTTTTTTCTTCACTATTAATGTGTTATTTATACCTCTTTTTAAAATTTTAATGATTTCCCAGGGTTGAAACATACCGCTTGTATTGTTCAGGGTCTGTCTTCAAATGTTATACCAATAAACAGGTAGCATAGGAACTTAAAACAGTATATTCCTAATTTCTCCCTCTCATCATCTGTGCTGTTGTTTGCCTATATTTTACTTTTACAGTGCCTACGGCACTTGACTGCTAACAAAAATTCTGGTGGTTCAAACACCCCAACCACTCCTCGGAAGGAAGGTTGGGCAATCTACTTCCGTAGTGATACTGCCTCGGAAACCAAGGAGGAGTCAGTATGAGTCAGGTCCTTCTTGACAGCACATAACAACACAACATAAACACCCAATGAATTCTTAATATTACTGCTTTAAATGTTTACTATTTGGAGCAATAAAAAATAATTTTACATTTAACTTCATTTATTACATTTTCAGCACTCTTAAGAGACCCCTCCTTGGGTTTCTGAGGTGATCTCACTACAGAAGTAGTTTGCCCAATCTTCTTCCTTTCAAGGAGTGGCTGGTGGGTTTGAACCACCAGCCTTCTAGTTAGCAGTCAAATGCCTTAGGCAGTATGCCACCAGAGCTCCTAATTTTACATTTAACTTCATTTATTACATTTTCAGCACTCTACGTTTCTTTGTATAAATCCAAGGTTCAGACTGATATATTCCTTCTCCCTGAAGACTTTTCTTTAAAATATCTTAATGCAAGTCTGTAAGCAATATATTCTCTAAGCTTTGTTTGTCTGAGAAAGTCTTTATTTTTCTTTCTTTTTTGAAAGGTATTTTTCTGTTTTTAGAATTCTGGGTTCACAGGGTTTTTCTTCCAGTGTTTTAAAGATTATCACTCCTTTTTCTTCTGATCTGCGTAGTCTCTGACAACAAGTTGGCTATAATTGTTTTCCCCATCCATCAGTAATGCGTTCTTTTCCTCTAGCTACCTTCAGAATTTTCTACTTGCCTTTGGTTTTAGCAGTTTCAGTATATTTAAGTGTATAGGTTCTCTTGTTTGTTTATATTTATCTTTACTGATGTTCTCTGAAATTCTTGGTTTGACATCTCATTAATTTTGGAAAATTCTCAGCTGTTATTTCTTCAAATATTTCTTTTGTCCCTCTTCCTCTGAGATTCCAGTTGCACGTATGATACTTAATTTGATATTGTCCCACAAACCTAGATGCTCTCTTCTTTTTAACTCTCTGTTGTAACTTTGTATTTAGTTAGGGTAATTTCTATTAGCCTATCCTTAGGTTCACTGATGCTTTCCTTGGCTATGTCATGTCTAGTAATGATCCTGTTTAAAGCACTCTTCATCTGTTTAACTGTGGATTTCACTTATAGCATTTCCATTTGATTATTATAGTTTCCTACTTTATGCATTCATCTAACCATGCATTGTGTCTACGTTTTTTCATTAGATTCTTAAACCTAATATTCATAGTTATTTTAAATATTCTGTCCGATAGCTTAGACATCTTGTCATGTCTGAGTCTTGTTCTGTTGTTTGCTTTGCCTCTTGACAGTGTATTCTTTTTTCTTGCATCTTTGTATGAGTCACAATTTTCTTTGAAATCCAGACAACTTGTATAGAACTGTAAAGACTAAAGCAAATTGTTTATTGTGCCTAAAAATGAGGACAACTTTACTTCTGCTAGGTCTTTAAAGTCTTTAGAGGAGTTTGACTCTATTTAGTATTTGAACTAGGTTTAGGATTTTCTTAGCATTTTCCTCAGTGTACCACAAGTATCGTTATATTGTATTTAGGATGAGAGTTAGTTTGCCTGGGAATTTTTCTCAGTGTCTTTCCTTTCTCTCCTTTAGGTGTTCCCATTGTGCTATGACTTACAATGAGTCTCTATTGAAGCTTTTATTCCTCTCCCAGCAGTAGGCTGCTGTAAATGTGTTACTCAATGCTTGTTAGCCTGTTTAGGAGATGAGAGTTCCATGATTAAGCCTCAGTCTTAAGCAGGCACTGTGGGCCCTATTCAGTGACCCAGCTCCACTCCACCCTCAGCTATAGTTCTGGGCCCAGGACTTTCATCATTGGTGTGAGGCTAACAGCATTTGTTGCTTTTTCCTCAGCAATTTAAAGCTTTTTTTTTCTATAGGAGAGGGAGGTTAAAAGAATCTAGGTAGCCCTTCATGCCTTTACCAAAGCAGCTGCACCCTTTCTCCAGGCCTGCACCACAACATATGCTTCCTCAGGGCTCTCAGCTGTCCCAGTCTTTTTGTGTGCACTCGTTGAGGTATGTGGAGATGAAAATGGTTGTAAATTTCCCTTATCTACACCCACCCCCTTATCTGTTTTCCCTGCTATCATATTTTATTATGGTACAATTCAGTGACATTAATTATATTCACTATGTTATATACCAGGGAACTCTGGTAGCATAGTGCCTAAGGCACTTGACTGCTAACCAGAAGGCTGGTGGTTAAAACCCACCAGCCACTCCTTGGAAGGAAGATGGGGCAATCTACTTCCGTAATGATACTGCCTCGGAAACCCAAGGAGGGGTCGCTATAAGTTGGGGCTGACTCAATGGCACATAACAACAACAACAACATGTTATATACCTATATCCTCTATTCATTTCCAAAATAGTTATTAGTAATTTAACTAACAGATTATTTGTAATTTAACAGTTGAGTAACTGTTAACCTATAGTAATATATTAAAAATTCCTCTTATTGGTGTTGTGCAGTATCTGCCCCAGGTAAGGAAGTACTTGCTTCCTCTTTCTCTCTCGGGAGGTACTTATTTTAGAGTGTGGGTTATTTGATTACCCTTCAACCTCAGCTGTTTGATGGGTTTAAGAAAAGTTGTATTTGTAGATGATACACCATGCTTTTGGGGTAGTTGTTGCTGCTGCTGCTGTTTTTGTTGCTGTAAGGGGAGGACCATTACTCTTTCCAGTTTTATACATCTCAATAGGAAACTAGAAAAAGACTGATTTGTTTTTAAATTGAATAGCATCAGCAGGAAAAAAAAAAAGGCAGAGTCATTAGAGTCATCAAGAAAAATAGTTCAGAAAAAAAGTAAGACTAAGGTAAACTCAAAAATGGGCCCCAAACCCAAATGAGCCCACAAAAAAAGAAAAAAAGTAAACCTATTCCAAGAATGAAGTCTTATTACCTATAGCTTTTGAAGAAACCATCACTGGTAACACATTGCTCCAGAATATAAGACTTCATAGTCCAGTTTATGGTTTTTCAGACTACCTAAAAGGATTCTCTTTCTAAAAAAGTCCATCTGATTTGTAAAGGAATTCATTTAAATGTATGTGAAGATTCTTCCCTCTTTAAATAAAAGAAAAACCCTTGTTGTCTGGAATTAAGGTGTATTTTATTTTTTTCATCAATTTTAATTTAAAGAAAAAATTACCTGATGAAACAAACTGTATCTTTCATTCCAAATTTGCTTCATTATATAGTGTTGAAAACTGAATTGATCCCATCTTTGAAGAAGAAAGCAGGAGCATGTTAAAACAAATTGGCTACTCAGCTGCACACTAAGTGTGATCTGCATTCTTAATTTTCACATTAAGATTTTCCAACAAAAGAAACCTTGGAGCTATAACTCAAGGGAAGTGATGGTGGTTTTTGTTGTTTCTTTGTTTAGTTTTACTTTTTCCATTTTAACAAACACTGACCTGTTTTCCGGAAGATGAATGAAATTTGTTAAGCATCTCTTGGTATCTAATATGGCTTGGCGACTGAGCGAGGCCATGCCATTGTTGTTGTTAGAGAAGAGTTTTCACATCTCCCTGCCATATGTTTCTGATTCCTAGGGAAGGAAAATACAACCACGCAGCCTGCTTTGGTCTTCAGCCTGGCTGCCTTCTCCCTGATGGGAGTCGAATGATGTCTGTGGCTGCCCTTGTGGTGAACTTCCCACAGCCAGTAGCAGGTCGTCCCTCTCTCCTGAGGCATGATGAGGTGAGGACTTACTTCCATGAGTTTGGCCATGTCATGCATCAGATTTGCGCACAGGTGAGTGATTTATTTTTTTATTTTTGTGGTAACACAATAACAACACACCCACTGCCGTCAAATCAGATCTGACTCATCACAACCCCTCCTTGGGTTTCTGAGGTGGTAATCACTACAGAAATAAATTGACCATCCTTCCTTCCAAGGAGTGGCTGGTGGCTTTGAACTACCAGCCTTCTGGTTAGCAGTCAAATGACTTAGGCGCTGTGGCCCCAGAGCTCCTATTTTTGTGGTAAGCCTATGAATTTCCTCTTGCTTTACCTGACTTTTTTCCTGCCTACTTTTTTTTTTTTTT
>NW_006921949.1:2824462-2841450 GCF_000298275.1 Orycteropus afer afer
ATATATCTGTTCTTGTTATGGCTCTCACTTCTTTAGGGTATATACCTAGTAATGGGATGGCTGGGTCAAATGGTATTTGTATTTCCAACTTTTTCCTGCCTACTTTTGTCAAGTTTCTCCACTTAATGTGTTTTTTCAGAAACTGGACATGTTCAAGAATGTCATAGGCCTTCTGCAAAAACACAAATTTTTTTCTAATCATGACCTCTTTCACAACATATTTTCCCCAGACATTAATCCACTAATGAAAGATCTTTTTGAATACTGGTCTATGAAAAAGGAAAAAAAGACTTACTACTGGGGAAGAGTTACAGATACTATGGTTTTTTCTTTTAATTCTTTTCTTCTCTATAGGAATTTGGTGTAAGCTTCACAGATAACCTGAGATGTAATCTGTCCTATGTACTTATTAGTTGTTTGTTTAGTTCAGTGATTTTTCAGCTCTTTCAGGCCTTTTACTCTTTTTTTTAATATATAATAAATATTTTATAGCACCCCCTTTCAAAATCAAACTCACTACCATCAAGTCAATTTCAATTCATAGCGACCCCCTTCGGGTTTCCAAGGTGGTAAATCTTTACAGAAGTAGATTGCCCAGTCTTCCTTCCGCGGACTGGCTGGTGGCTTTGAACCCTAACTTCCCAGTTAGTGGTCAAATGCCTTAGGCACTATGCCAGCAGAACTCCTTAGGACCCCTTTTATTAGCCTCAAATTAAAATAATAGATAATATAACCTAACCATGCAGAGAATTTTCTAGGGATAGGGGAGTATATGAAATCAATTATAACTTATCTGTCTTTATTTCTGAAAATGAAACTTTGTAACACAGTCCAGTAAGCTAGTCTCAAACTATTGTAGGTTGAACCATATAGCTTACTAATATTTTACCATTTTTGACATATGGAAACATCTTGTTGAAAAGTTTAACTTAATCATTTAAATATATTGATATAATACAAACAGATGGAAAGTTGTCTAAATTTGAAATCTCTTAAGTCTCCAAAGGTAAACTTTTAAATAATGACCTTTTTATTTTAGAATAATTTTAGATTTATAGAAAAGTTGCCAAGATACAAAGATTTTCCGTATCTCCTATTGTTAACATATCAGACAATGTTTCACTGCTATTCATAGGGTTTTCAGTGGCCAATTTTTTCAGAAGTAGATGGCCCCATCCTACTTCCCAGTCTGTCTTAGTCTGGAAGTTCTGCTGAAAACTGTTCATGATGGGTGACCCTGCTGGTATTTAAAATACCAGTGGCATAGCATCTAGCATCACAGGAGCATGTAAGCTACCACAATACAATAAATTGACAGATGAGTGGTGGAAGCAAGGAAGCAGCATCGGTAGTTAGAAAACGTGGCCTTGGTAATAGAAATGATGCTGGAGACCACATGATAAAATTTTGCAAGACCAACAACTTATTCATTGCAAATACCTTTCTTCAACCACATAAACAGTGACTATACATGTAGACCTCACCAGAAGACATACATAGGAGTCAAATCTGCTATGTCTATGGAAAGAGGTGACGGAGGAGTTCAATATCATAAAGCAGAACGAGTCCAGGAGCACACTGTGTGGAACAAACCATCAATTGCTCATATGCAAATGCAAGTTGAAGAAAATTAAAACAAGTCCACTAGAGCCAAGATACGACCTTGATTATATCCCATCTGAATTTAGAGACCATCTGAAAAACAGATTTGACACATTGAACACCAGTGATCCAAGATTAGATGATTGTAGTATGACATTAAGAACATCATACACGAAGAAAACAAAAAGGTCATTAAAAAGACAGAAAAGGAAGAAAAGACCAAAATGGATGTCAGAAGAGACTCTGAAACTTGCTTTTGAATGACGAGTACCTAAAGTGAATGGAAGAAATGATGAAATAAAAGAGCTAAGCAGAATATTTAAAAGGGTGGTTTGAGAAGACAAAGTAAAATATTATAATGAAATGTGCAAAGACCTGGAATTAGAAAAACGAAAGGGAAGAATAGGCTCAACATTTCTGAAGCTGAAAGAACTGCAGAAAATAATCAAGCCCCAAGTTGTAATATTGAAGGATTGACACAGGCCATGATATTTCCATTCACCTCGTATGCATGTGAGAGCTGGACAATGAATAAGGAAGACTGAAGAAGAGTTGATGCTTTTGAGTTGTGGTGCTGGTGAAGAATGCTGAAGGTACCATGGACTGCTAAAAGAACTAACAGATCTGTCCTGGAAGAAGTGCAGCCGAGATGCTCCTTGGAAGCGAGGATGGCCAGACTTCGTCTCACCTACTTTGGTCATGTTGTCAGAGGGGACCATTCCCTGGAGAAGGATGTCATGCTTGGTAAGGTGGAGGGTCAATGAAAGAAGGGAAGGCGTTCAACGAGATGGATTGACATGGTGGCTGTGACAGTGGGCTCAAGTATAGCAAGGACCATGGAGCTGGCACAGGATCAGACGGTGTTTCGTTCTGCTGTGCATGGGGTTGCTTTGAGTCAGAAGTGACTCAACGGCTCCTTACAACATAACTACAACAACAATGGGAAAAATATTGAATGAAGCGGGAAGCATCAAAAGAAGATGGAAGGAATACACAGAATCACTATACCAAAAAGAATTGGTCAATGTTCCACCATTTCAGAAGGTAGCATATGTTCAAGAGCCAATGGTATTGAATGAAAAAGTCAAAGCTGCACTGAAGGAATTGGCAAAAAACAAGACTCCAGGAACTGACATAATAACCATTGAGATGTCTCAACTGACATGCAGTGCTGGAAGCATTCACTCATTTGTGCCAAGAAATTTGGAAGACAGCTACCTGGCCAACTCACTGAAAGAGATCCATATCTATGCCCGTTCCAAAGGAAGGTGATCCAACAGAATGAAGAAATTACCAAACAATATCATTAATATCACGTGCCAGTAAAATTGTGCTTAAGATCATTCAAAAATGGTTACAGCAGTATATTGACAGGGAACTTCCAGAAATTCAAGCTGGATTCAGAAGAGGGCATGGAATGAGGAATATTGCTGATATCAAATGGATCTTGTCTGAAAGCAAAGACTACCAGAAACATGTTTACCTGTGTTTTATTGGCCATATAAATGCATTCAACTATGTGAATCATAACAGATTATAGATAGCATTGTGAAGAATTGTGAATTCCAAAACACTTGTGCTCATGAGGAACCTGTACATAGACCAAGAGGCAGTTGTTTAAATAGAACAAGGGGAAACTGACATGGTTTAAAATCCGGGAAGGTGCAGCACCATACTTACTCAGTGTGTATGCTGAGCAAATAATCTAAGAAGCTGGACTGTATGAAGAAGAACATGGCATCAGGACTGGAGGAAGACTCATTAACAACCTGCAATATACAGATGACACAACCTTGCTTGCTGAAAGTGAAGATGACTTGAAGCACTTACTCATGAAGATCAAAGACTACAGCCTTCAGTGTGGATTACATCTCAACATAAAGAAAACAAAAGTCCTTACAACTGGACCAATGAGCAACATCACGATAAATGGAGAAAGGATTGAAAATGTCAGGGATTTAATTTTACTTGGATTCACGATCAACACCTATGGAAGCAGCAGTCAAGAAATCAGATGACATATTACACTGGGCAAATCTGCTGCAGAAGACATCTTTAAAGTGTTAAAGAGCAAAGATGCCACTTCGAAGACTAAAGTACTCTTGACCCAAGCCATGGTATTTTCAATAGCTTCATATGCATATGAAAGCTGGACAATGAATAAGGAAGACCAAAGAGGAACTGATGCCTTTTGAATTGTTGGTGTTGGGAAGAAGAATGAAATATCATGAACTGCCTAAAGAACAAACAAATCTGCCTTGGAAGTACAGCCAGAATGCTCCTTAGAAGCAAGAATGGCCAGACTTACTCTTAGGTAGTTTGGTCATGTTGTGAAAAGGGACCAGTCATTGGAGAAGGATATCATGCTTGGTAAAGTGGAGGGTCAGAGAAAAAGGAGAAAATCCTAAACAAGATGGCTTAACGCAGTGGCTGCCATGATGGGCTCAAACATAGCGACATTTCTGAGGCTGACACAGGACCGAGCACTGTTTCCTTCCATTCTGTATAGGGTCGCTGTGGTTCAGAGCTGACTCTGTGGCATCTGACAACAGCAACATTGTTAACATCTTGCATGAGTTTTTTACTCTTGGCACAATTAAAAAACCATCATTGGTATATCACTCCTACCTAAACCACACACTTCTTTTTAGATTTTACTAGGTTTCCCTAATTTCCTTTTTCCATTTTTTTAAAAATCAATATAGTGTCCTCACTAAACATAAAAGTAATAAATGTATTATGATTTTCAAATGGTAATACTAGAAAAAAAAAACAAACCCATTGCCATCAAGTTGGTTCTGACTCATAGCAACTCCCATCAGGTTTCTGAGGCAGTAAATCGTTACGGAAGTAGATTGCCCAGTCTTGCTTTTGCATCAAATGGTAGTGGATAGGCATAAATATGTAATAAGGCATGATGAAATATTCAGGGGTTTATACTACATGTAAATAACTCTAAATGCAGCAGTAACAATTATAGACAAGCTGTTTGAATTCTCAGTGCAACTCCAAGAATGGTATTATAAATAGAGACATAATTTTCCAAATTTGTGACACTTCCCAATAAAAAATTGAATCTAATTTTGATTTATAGTGTAGATCCCTGTAGTTATAGTCTTGGAAATTAAAATTGTATAAAAATACTTTGCAGAAATATGTACATTGGAGTTATTTACTAGGCTCACTTAATTATAAAAAGTTTTTTCATTTATATGAATGTTTAGCAGGACATATGAAAGACATGCAGGATATGGAGCAGTTTTTTTGTTTTCCTGACACATTCGGGACACCACATGTGTCATAATACAATGCTAAGCATTGTCATAACAGAAAGGTACCTGCTCATTTCTAAAATATGACTACCAGCCTTGTTGACAAACTTAAAATTCTTTCAGCATTTTATCTTTATATCCCGGTTCTTCAATCTTTTATTTAAAAGACAGAAGCTGTTTTAGTTTTAGTGCTGCTATAATAGAAATAACACATGTGGGTGGCTTTAATGAACAGAAATTTATTTTCTCACAGTTTTAGTAGGCTGGAAGTCCAAATTCAGGTCACTGGCTCTAGGGAAAGTCTTCCTCTCTCTGTCTGCTCTGACGGGGCAGGTCCTTGTTTCTTTTCACCTGCTGTTCCTCTTAGTTCATGTGCTGTGTATCTTCCCCTCGGTTTGATATTCCTTCTCTGTGCTTAATTTGCACGTTTTCTCAAAGATTTAAGACACACTGAAATTGTCTCATTAACATAACAAAGAAAGTCTTGTTCCCAGATAGGACTGCATCACAAGTTGAGGGAGTTAGGATTTATAATACATATTTTTTTAGGTCATTATTCAATTCATAACAGAGGAACAGTATAGGAATCTGTCTAGATAAATAAATACTGATAGGACCACTTCTACTATCTCTTTAATCTGAGGAGAGGAAATCTTTGACAATAATCTAAACTTTCTTTCTTAGATAACTTTAATACAGCACTAGTGTTTCTGAAATCTTTATTATTATTGGACTTCTATCAATCTCCATTTTGTGGCTGATGTTTCCTTTCATTAGGATAGGCTTGGTTTTCATCTTTCTAAAATATCTTTGATTATGTTAGAAAATTCAAATACTTAATTTCAGGCTAATGGGATGTTATTTTGATTATTAAAGACTATGATAGTTAAGGTTATGTGGCAACTTGGGTGGACCTGGTTTTGAGTGACTGGGCAGTTAATGTAGTTATTACCCATAAGAAGACTGGTAATCAACTCCATGTTGGAATATGATGTGAGCAGCTGAGTAGCTGCCTTAGGGATGTGGTCTGCTCCTAGCATATAAGAAAATACTTTAAAGGTCTCTGAGCTTTTTGGCACATCTGGATTCTGCATTTTGCTGAATCTTCCTCTCTGTGGCCTGCCATGTTGTCTGCTGATCTTGTGACCATTTCTGGACTTGAGCTAGTGGGCTGCCGTATTGTTTAATAATCTTGGGACTGTGCCATTTTACTTGTTGTCATTGGGTTTGTCAGCCTCAGCAGCCAGCAGCTGCTTGAATTAGGAGACCCCTTCAACTGCAGTGGGCTGGAAGCAAGAGGCAGAGCTGAGGCCCAAGGTCGAGGGGCTTTCACCCAGCCCCTAGAGCTGGTGCTTTGAACTCAGACTTCTAGCCTCCTAAATTGTAAGACTAATACTCTTATTTCTTAAAACTGTAAGAGAATAAATCCATGTTTGTTAAAGCCATGCATTTGTGGTATTTTCTGCTATAGCAACACTAGAGAACCAAATCAAGACCCAGTCATATGTTTCTACATAGGTAAATAGTGGTCTGCCTTTAGAACAGCGATTCCTTACTTTTTTGTATCTGAGGATCCTTTTGAAAATCTGACTAAAACTTTGGATACCTCTTCCAGAAAAATACATGTGCACTCATACACCCAGACTTTTACACAGAACCCCAAAGCACTCACTGATCCCTTGAAGCCCAGCCCACGATACATCCCAAGTTAGAACGTGATTGTAGCAAGTTTCCTCCTTATTTGAATGTTGATTATAGATTGGTGGTTTCATGAGGAAGTAATTTGGTTTCTTAGTCATATCTATTGAAATATTAGTGATCTTCAAATGGGGTTTTCAGTGCACTGAATGCATATTCTTGTTTTCAGGTACCATCCTCTTATAACTTTATATGTGCTTATCATGTATTCAATCCACCAGCCACTCCTCGGAGGGAAGGTTGGGCAATCCTACTTCAGTAGTGATACTGCCTCGGAAACCCAAGGAGGGGTCGCTATGAGTCGGGGCCAACTCGACGGCACATAACAACAACAACATCATGTATTCATAGTGTACTTCTGCAGAACTCATGATATTCTTATTTCTCATATTATTTTTGATCCTTTGAGATAGAACTGGAAAATGTTTGCTTGGTACTATGACATTTTAGAGCTGTTTGACTCATAATGAGCTATAGATATATTGCATCCACCAGTTTGATGTCTCTCTCTCTTGAAACAGTAGATAATATTCAGTTCTTGGAGTTTGACCTAACCACATTCATGAGCACAAAATGTGTCATACTGCTTAATTGGTCATTTGGTCATGAGATTATCTCTGAATAATCTCTTATTTGTCTATTAATCCTCTCAAATGCCCTGTAATGCTGTCAGAATTTTTAAGGTATAACCATATTTGGAACCAGTGGTCACTACTTTTGTGTTCAATGTATTAGGCATAGTTCCATATATTTGTAACTTTATGATAATTGGAGAACCTTTTGTGGTGACCTATACTGGGGGGTAGGGAATAAAGAGTTTAATAGTTTCTGTGTTCAGTAATACTTTTGACTTATCTATCTGAGAAATACACAAAACCAAAAAAAGAGAAATATATAGTGAATAAGAAATTTTCCATACATATTCAGTAGATTGGTGTCAAGATACGGCAGCCCAGTATTTGAGTTCTCCACTGTGGCAGTTTGCAGGTTTGATGACCAGAAGAGCTTGTTTGAGCTAGTAATATTTAAATGTGTTGGCAGGAACAACCAGTTTTCAAACACGTAGATGCACTAGTTCAATAAGTCTTCTATCTCATCATTCAAGAGATACGTTTCACCATGTTTTCTTATGTTCACACTACAGGATATGTAATTTTGTAGATAGCAATCAAAAGGTGGTATCTCTAGTATCTGTTCATTTCATGGCTTTATTGTGGTTTGGGCTCCCAGCAATCACTGGCCTTTTGAACTTTAGTAGAATAAAAGAGTCATACCTCTTAATAGCCTCCATTGTGATGTCTGTGTTGGTTTGTGTATTAAGAGTAGTGAAGGGTTTTGAACTGTAAGGGATAATTATTTTAAAGTAACACATCAGAGTCACAATAATTGAAAATTAAAAGGATGGAGGGGCAGTGTTGCTGTTAGGTGCCATCCAGTCATTTCTGACTCATAGCAACCCCATGGACAACAAAAATAACAATAATTTAGTCAAAAGCATTTTGTCTGCTCTAAATATTTTGAATTAGATAGCATTCTAAATAAACATCACTGTATTAGTTGGGACGACCCCCTGGTGTTATTTATGACAAGAGCACTGGATTAGAAATCATTTGTGTATTTGTGTGCCTGGCTGTGTGACTTTTGGCAGGTTATTTAACCTCTCTGAGTAGTCTCATTCTTCTTATTCATAAAATGGAAACAACAGTAATTCTTGTACCCATTTCCCAGGGGTGCTGGGGAGTTAAAGTATTATGTGAGAAGCCACTTGGAAAATCATAAAGTGCTACACATATTTAAAGTAGTTGTATAATTGTGTCTATATATAATGAACCCTTTTTTGGGTCAATAAGTGCTATATAATTCAAAATTTAAGAAAAGAAATTAAAAAATGCAAGAGTTGCCAAAAAAGAACATACTGTCACCTCAGGTTTAGAATTCACATATGCTTGTGCTTTATGGATTTTGAGTGTAGAAGGTGATTAGAAGCCACAAAATTTGTGTTTGGTTTTGTGTTCATGATTACTGCCTACTTAGAAGTTTGATTCCCAGTTGTTGTTGTTGTTGTTGTTGTTGTTATGTGCCATCAAGTCGGACCCGACTCATAGCGACCCCTCCTTGGGTTTCCGAGGCAGTATCACTACGGAAGTAGATTGCCCCATCTTCAATCCAAGGAGTGAGAGCATAATAAGCTTAGAGTATTGGGGTTATTGGGGAATTAGTTGAAGAGAAATGTGGGTATATTTATCTTCAGCATTAACACCAAGGAGTAGATACATAGAGGAGACTGAGACACACTTGGCAGACCAGCCAAGATCATAGCTGGTCAAGCAGACTGGGCAGGCTAAGAAGAATAATAGGAGCCAAGATTCACTGAGCAGTTACCATGTGCTGGGCACCGTATTAAAAAAAAAAAAAAACTTCACTGCCATTAAGTCAGATCCAACTCATAGCAACCCCTCCTTGGGTTTCTGAGGCAATAGCACCACGGAAGTAGATTGCCCAACCTTCCTTCTGAGGAGTGGCTGGTGGGTTTGAAGGACCAGCCTTCTGGTTAGCAGCCAAATGCCTTGGGCACTATGCCACCAGAGCTCCTAGGTGCCATATGCAGTGCGTTAAATTCACTCATTCATTTTATTCTGAAAGTACTCTCTGAGGTAGGTAGGTACTATTATTTTCCCCATTTTTCAAGTGAAAAAAAAAAAAAAACTGAGACTCAGAGGGTTAAATAAGTTGTCAAAGAGGTCACATCATGCTCTTAACCACTCTACTTAATTGGCTGTAACCATTTCTTGTTCTCTCATGCTGTGCACTGGAAATAGTACCACGTTATATGGTCTGGATTTGGTCTCCTAAGTATGTATTCCTGTTGAATGGACTTCTTTCTCCTAAGTGTCTTAAATGGCATCCACTCTAGATCAATTTCATATATGTTTGTGTGGAATGAATGAGTTTATCTAGTTGGTCATTGATGTTTCAGTCCTGCAGGACCTTTTCAGCAACCTTTGGACCTTTTCTGACCATCATCCTATCTCTGTAACCCCAACCCTTGCACGGTGTTAATTTTTTTGCTTTAATTTCAGAAGTAATTTCTCTCAGTATTTCATTTTTTAAGTGTCTTTGTTTATATACATATAAGCACATAGATACATGTATACATAGTATAACTATTCAAGTTATAACCCAAAGTGTAATGAACTGTGCAGAGTTTAGCAGCTCTGGTGGCATAATGTCTAAGGCATTTGACTGATAACCAGAAGGCTGGTGGTTGAAACTGACCACCCACTCCTTGGAAGGAAGATTGGGCAATCTACTTCCATAGAGATACCACCTCAGAAACCCAAGGAGGGGTCGCTATGAGTCAAATCGACTCAATGGCAGTGAGTTTGTTTTTTTTTTTTGTTTTTGCTTTTGATGCAGTCTTTATTTCTGTTTGGAGAAATATGTATTTATTTGATTTTCTTACTGTATTTTCTAGATACATATATTTTTTAACAATTAGAAAAATATTTTTAAAAGAGAGAGAGATGTTTAGTTGATTCCTTAAAGAACAGAATTATTGATTATATAGTATCTTGAAAGTTTAAAGTTTAGTTTGAGTGACATGAAATGCAAATATAAAAAATTAAAAACAACATTACTAAGTTAAAATGATAAGTCAATATTTATTAAGAGGTCAAGGTAGGTTGAAGGCTGTCTAAGAAGTCAGATCAAGTATGATAATAGGAAAAATCTTAAAGTTTAAGGCTGGATCTTCATATAGAAAAAATTCTCCTTACAGCAACATTCATTTAGCAAATATTTATTGAGAACCTACTTGCTAAAGGGGCAAAGAGACGCCATCTTTTGACCTCCTCTAACTACACACGAGGAAGACAGAATCAACATCAGCAGCCCAAGGCCCATTCCTATGAGGCCAGACATGCCACCACCCTCCAGCCCTCTTACCAACTTTCACACCAACTGTCCCTCCCACAGCACCCACCACCTCTCTGCTGGATTCGATAATTCTCTGCCGTGGCTACACAGAACTCACAGATTATGGGGTTTATTAGGGAAGCAACAGGCTACAATTCAAGTTCAGGAAAGCACTCAGGATACCATTCCTCAATCAGGACAGTGTCCCCTGTCCTGTGTCCTTAAACACACCTCTCTGGCCCTTGGCCTCTTGGCCTGGCCTCTCCCTTTGTGGGCCAGGTAAGCCTGCCACTCTGTCTTGTGTCTCTTGGTTCCACTGCTGCCATCTCTCAGCCATGCATCTCTCTCAGCCAGCACTGAGATTTCACCCCCTCTCTGTCTCTAAGAGGGTTCATTTTAAGCCTGGCAGAGTGGTAAAACTAATCAATCCCAACATCAGAGTTCTATGCACCTGAGGGGTAGTGGACTTTCCCAGAAGATTACTTTGTGCTGCTCTAAGAGAAATACCCCAGGTGGATGACTTTAACAATCAGGAGTTTAAAAGCAGCTACTCAGTTGCTCATGGCAAATTCCACCACAGAATTAATTGCCAGTCTCATTATAGAAAGTAACCTCTACCAGGTGCCCAGCCAAGTTGACACATACTTGCATGGTTCCACCCACTAATCCAGTGAGAGTTACAAAGACTGTGGCTAGAAAAGCCATGTAATGTACACCACACTACTACTTTCCAGGCACATGCTGAATTTTGAAGATATGGTGATAAATAAAGCATACTCCCTGACCTTCTTAATATTTGAGTTTGAATGGTTCTTTTGTTTTTATCTAAAAAGCAATTTAAATAAGAACATAGGAAGGTATAGCCAATTTAGGGACAAATCTGGGAATTTAAGATACAATATTCAAGACTTCTGTTGATTATGTGTTGTTTCTCATGTCTTTTGAATGATAGTGGTGATACCTTTTAAACTGCAAAATGAAAAAAACCAAACTCACTGCTGTCAAGTCGAACTAGACTCATAGCGACCCCTCCTTGGATTTCTGAGGCAGTATCCCTATGGAAGTAGATTGCTTGACCTTCCTTCCGCAGAGTGGCTGGTGGGTTTGAACTGCCAGCCTTCTGGTTAGCAGTCAAATGCCTTAGGCACTTAATAAAGTGAACAAAGCGTTATTCATGTTCTATTTATGACTGTTACTTCCAGTCATCACTAGATATGTGTAAGTTGAAAGTATGACATTTTAACCCTCTATTATGACAAAGTCTATAGGTACTGGCCTTTTTTTTTTTTTTTTTTTTAAATGCCTTTGCTTGCTCTGTAAACTTTTCCATCATCCTTGGGTGTACGGGTACGTCAGAAGGTCACAATATGGAATGACTGCTAAGAAATCAAATAAGGAGGTTAGAAATCCAGATTCAGAGTTCAGACTCTAGGGGAGGAAGTGTTCTCTCTCTCTGTTTTGGCTCTGGAAGAAGGTCCTTATCGCATTTCAACAGCATTCCTTAGAGATATACATGTGTCTTGGCATCAGTCTTCCGCCTGGGTCTAGGAGTTTCTCAGTCCAGGAACCTTGGGTCAATGGGACACACTTCACTCCCCACTCTTCTTTCTTGGTGGTAGTTGTGGTTAACTGTTGTTGTTATTGTTGTTATGTGCTGTCAAGTCGTCTCCAACTCACAGCAACCCCTCCTTGGGTTTCTGAGGCAGTATGTCTATGGAAGTATATTGCCTAACCTTCCTTCCGAGGAGTTGCTGGTAGGTTTGAACCACCAACCTTCTGGTTAGCAGTCGAGTGCCTTAGGCACTATGCCACCAGAGCTCCTTTGGTGGTAGTAGGTCCCTCTATTCTCTTCTCAATTGTTTAATCTCTTTTATATCTCAAAAGAGATCAAGTCAAGATACAAACTAATCCTATATATTGTATCCTGCCTCATTAAGGTAATTGCCTCTAATCATGCCTCATTAACATCATAGAGGTTAGGATTTACAAAACATCACAATATGCAGGATAATCACACAATACTGAGAATCATGGCCAGGTAAGTTTTAGGGGGACACAATGCAATCCAGGGCGGGCATTTAAATATAAAAGTTCACCCAAGACTTTTTTGAGCTTTAGTTTATATAATGTTATTCCGGTTCTTACTGTGTTGTGTGAATTGAGACATTAATCTTTCTATATAGCATCCAGTCACCTACTGAAGATTCAATTATATTGTAAAAATCTGTAATAGAGTAGGTGTTAGGCATCCTTTTATCTGTTTAGAAAGGTAATAAAGAATAATCTCACCTTTAGATAACTTTCTTCATCTGAAGAACTTCTAACCAGACAAGAATTTAAGTATATATTGCTCTCTAGGCTTTGTCAAAATATTTTCTACAGCAATAATGCCATAAGACTTTTTGAAGTGTCACCTGCAAATTGATTTGTTAATTGGATTATTTTGTGATGTTTATTTTAGAAAACTTTGCTTTATCTGGGAGATATATTAGAACCAGTAGTTACCATAGCTCACAAAGCTACTATATTCAAGACTCTCAAATTGCACATATTGAAAACTATATAACGTAATTTAGGGTTCATTGGATTGCAGTTTAAAAACTTTGCAGTGAGAGTTAAAGGCAACAACAGTACCATTACATACACAGTCCTCAATAATCATAGTAACAAACAGTAATTTACAAGTGGATATATAGATTGATAGGTAAGTTGAACAAGTGTGGAATGATGTATGGGATTACACTCACAAACATATATAGGTTTCCTAGAAGATATTTCTGCATACATATTTGTATGTGCTGCAATTATATTCAGGTATATGGGAGAGCATACAGGGATCAACATTAATCAAACTTCTTAGCCATAGCCAAACATCTTGAGGGAGTCAGTGGTCTCGAGGACTTAAGACCATAGTCTCAGGGGATTACATCTAGGTCAGCTGGTATAATAACATAGTCCTTTAAGACAATGTTCTACATCCTACTTTGTTGAGTACTGACTGGGGTCTTAAAAGCTTATAATGAACAGTCATCTAAGATACAACTATTAGTCTCTTCCCGTCCAGAGCAAAGAAGACGGAAGAAAATCAAAGACTCAAAGAAACAATTAGTCCAGAGGACTAGTGGACCACACAAAATACAGCCTCCACTAGCCTGAGACTGGCAGAACTAGATGGTGCCCACTACTGATCGCTCTGATCAAGATCACAATAGAAGGTCCTGGACAGAGTGGGAGAAAAATGTAGAACAAAATTCAAAATCATAAGAAGACCAGGATTTGTGGTCTGATTGAAATTGATGAAACTGCCAATTCTATGGCTCTTAGACACCTTTCAAGTCTGGAACTGAACCCACTCCTGGAGATCACCTTTCAGCCAAACCACAGACAAGCCTACAAAATGAACAGTAATACCTATGAGAATGTGCTCCTCAGAACAATTAACCTTATGAGAACAACAGGGCAGCATTTGCCCAAAAACAAAATTCAGAAAGCAGGAAAAATGGGTGAATGGAAATAGGAGGAAGTGGGAAGAGTGCCGTTACACTGAGGGGATTGCAACTAATGTCACAAAACAAAATGTGTATAAATTGTTGAATGGGAAATTAATTTGCTTTGTAAAGTTCCATTCAAAACACAATAAAATATTCCAAACATAAAAAGAATTAAGGGCGGGGAAAAGTAAAACAACAAACAACTTTGCAGTGTTTTATCTGCTGGCTGGGCAGCAATGAGTACTAGTTTAGCAAGACATGTTGTTTGCCTGTGAGATCTCTTTAGGCTGCTAGATCCTCAGGCTTGGTCATGGTTTCTGTGTATACACAATGGCTGACTGTGGATTCCTTTCTGTTTAGAATTCAGTTATTTGCTAGAAATTGAGATTTTGAATTTTGTAGGTTCCTTGTCTTCCTCATTTGAAAAATATTCTAATGATGTTCCATAAAGGGTGGGCACATAGAGAAGCAGTGTGACTATCGGGAAATTAGTAAGCAGTAGGGTTATTTTTAGCTTTTTACTCCATGCAAACGTTTCTTTTTGTTCTTTCTGTTCATTCATTTGCTGTGTTCTCTCACCCCACCCCCACTACAAGATGGCTTTTGGCTAGAATAAGCCCTCTCTTCTCTGTTCTGTGTGACATAACTGTGTTGATTATTATTTTGTACAATTTTAAGTCCACCATGTGAGTTGTTCATTTGTTCATATTTTCTCTGGGTACTGAACCTACTCCCCCATATATACACACACATAAACTTTTTAGTTGTTATTTGGGCTTGATTTTTCTCCCTTATCTGCAAATACGAACTTTGACAATTAGTATTTTTTAAATACACAAGCAGGATATATAAAGTTTATTTTTTTGTCAAGGTATTGTATGACGATTGCAGATGGTATTTTTTTTTCTAACAGTGCTATAGAAAAGTATACAGTTAGCATTACAAATACCACTACCATCCCAAGTCCAGGAGAGATAGTTACAAAGTCTGGCCTTTACACCTCTGCTTTATATTTAATGTTTGAAAATTTTTCCATTATATAAACTAAAAACCAAACCCATTGCCATCAATTCTGACTCATAGCGACCCTATAGGACAGAGTAGAATTGCTCCATAAGGTTTCCAAGGCTGTAAATCTTTATGGAAAGAGACTGCCACATCATTCTTCTATGGAGCAGCTGGTGGGTTCAAACTGCCTACCTTTCAATATGCAGCCAAACACTTAACCACTGCTCCACCAGGTTTCCTCTCCCAGTAGATAAAACCAAAAACCAAACCCACTGCCATCGAGTCAATTCCAACTCATAGCGACCCTCATGGGTTTCCAAGGCTATAAATTTTTACAGAAGCAGACTACCCATCTTTCTTCCATAGCACTGCTGGTGGGTTCAAACCACCAACATTTCGGTTATCAGTTAAATGCTTTAACCATTACACCACCATAAAGAGAAAGCCGAATTTCTAAGTAAGCACACTGAAATCTCACTATAACTCTTCACTCAAAGGAGAGTTTGATATAACACATATATTGCAGATGCCTTCCAAAAGGATTTAGCCATTCTTTAATATCATAATTTAACCTTTTCTTTCATTTTTCCATAGGATAAAGGCACTGTAAGCATTAAGACACTAAAGCATTAATGGTTAGGATTGTAGGTTCTGGCATCAGACTGCTTCATTTCAAATCTTAGCTCTACCCTTATTCTCTCTAAACCTCTGTGTCCTTATCTCAAAAATGGAGCTAATAGTACTTACTTCATGGAATTGTTTTGGAGTTTAAATCAATCCATATAGGAAAATGAAGCCTAAATCTATTTGGATCCAAATATGTCTGTCTTTTCCTCTTAGCCCTTCTGTTCTACCTTTGGAGCATTAATTAGACTTTGGGTATTTTCTGTTTTTTTTTTTCCTCTTAAGTTGTGATTCTCATTCTCACCTGTGCATACTTCACTTAAATTATTATTTAAACCAGTCATTTCAAAAAATGTTCTCTACTAATTGTGGACTCCGGCAAGATGGCAGACTAGGCAGAAAGACTGCACAGACCCTCTCCAACAAAGAAAAGGGAAACCAATTAACACAGACACAGAAGATAATCTTGGACCTCTGAGCCTTAAAGGGAAGGATATAGAAGTGAACTAAACCCTAACTAGCAGAAGAATTTGCATGAAAATACCAAAAAAGGAGACATACAGAGCTGTGGTCTGGCGTGGTCTGGCAGCATTCCTGAGCGATCCTGACAGCACAGACAGCTTGGAGATTCCCGAGTGCTGGTAGGACCTAAGAATTAACCTAAAAAGCACCCTGCTAGCCAGGGACTGCACAGAGGACTATGCACGGTGGCTGGGGAACAAACGGAGAAGGTGAAGAGAAAGGTGGGCTGACCTGTGGACTTTTGCCAGTCCGGAGGGTGCCGCCATTTTGAAGGTTTAAAAAGCAGCTTGACTATTTTGGATATTTAAAGAGACAGTGCTCTCACAGATTCCTGGGGCTTAAGAACACATTCGGCTTTCCAGCAACCCCAAGGACACTCAGGACCAGCAAGACCGAAAAGTGTGTTTTTCATCCATGGACTTTTAGTTTTTTGATGGTTATTCAATTGTAATTTGTGTCTAACTGAGTGGGAGACAACAACACTCCCCATTAAGACACAACTACACCCACACCTTCTGCAACTTCACTTAGTGAGTGAGAGCCACTACCTCCTTCTCCACCAACGGGCCAATGATAAAAAAAACCACCAAGAAGAGCCTGAATCACCCTTAGATGCTCTTCACAAACAGTTAACAAAGATCTAAATACAACAGTGGCACAATGCCTCACAAACAACAGACCATCACAGTCCACACAAAGAAGCAGGATAAAGTGGTAGAAACAAGGGAGCAGGATACAGACCCAGAAAACATCCCTGAGGAAGAAGCAGCATTGGAGCTTTCTGATAAGGAATCCAAAAGAATTATCTTTAGGTATCTTCAAAGGATTGAGAGACAGGCCAAAGAAAACACAGAAA
>NW_006921949.1:2842420-2854717 GCF_000298275.1 Orycteropus afer afer
ATCATAGGGTAACCTCAAAGAAAAATGATAAACCTTCACATCACAATAAAAAAGAGGACAATCACAAATATTCAGCATTATACTAAAACAACAGCAACAAAGGAAATGATAAACGATTCATAAACATAATGAGCTCAGCACAGAAAAGAATATGGAACAAAGAAACCAGGGACACCATAAATCAATCCATATAAAGAGCCTAATGCCTAATATACTAAAGTCTCAATTGATGTTGACTATTACTGTAATTATTGTATATAATCGTTTTTTCTATAATGTAGGCTGTTAGAAGATAATATACCCAAATGAAGCAAAAATTCATTTTTCTAGAGACTCTTGCTGCTTTTCCTGTAAGAATTTTTTATTGGAATGTCCTCAGCAGTGGTGGCCTAATTATAGCTCCTAGTGAATTTAGTTTCCTTTGGCCCTTCAATATTTGCAGCTCTCCATATCTAGAATCAGCACAATTATAATGGTAAGTCAAGCAAAACACTTTTTTTGCATAAAGAGAGGAAGGCAGAATGTGAGATGGCGTTGACATCTGTGCTTCTGCCCTGGGCCAAAAACAGAATGGTTATTTGCTGCTGATTCAACATCCCATCTGCTGCATTCTCCCGTGTTTAAGTCCCCTTCCCTTTCCCCTCCGTTTAGAGCCTGAGGGATGAAGTCAGGGAGAGAAGACTGAGATGTAAAGTATCTGAAGAAGGAAACAGGACAGAGGTTCAAAGAAAAACAACAGAATGATGACCCCTATTCTGATGACCCACTGGGGTGAATGCTAAGTCTCCTCTGCCAATGGCAGTTGTACATATGTTCAGTGGATGATGTGAAGCTTAAAAACCAGTAGCCTTTTCTAGTAATTTCCCAGCTTGCTGCTCAAGAGTTTTTCTGACATCTGACTGAACAGTTTACTGAATTTTCCTTTTAAAAAAAAAAAAAAAAAATTATTATTTTATTTTTAGCCCAGGACGTCAGAATATGCCCTTTAATTTTCTAGGGATGCTTTAACTTCTACATATAGCCTTTGTTTCTCTTTTCCTATACCTTTCTACCTCACCCTGTTGGTGGTGGTATTAGGTGCAATTAAGTTGGCTCTGACTCATAACGCAGAACAACACAACACACTACCCTCAAGGCGGATCCTATTCATAACGACCCCTCCTTGGGTTTCCAAGGCAGTATCACTACGGAAGTAGATTGCCCAACCTCCCTTCTGAGGAGTGGCTGGTGAGTTTGAACCACCAGCCTTCTGGTTAGCAGTCAAATGTGACCCTATATACAATAGAACGAAACACTGCCCAGTCCTTCTGCATCCTCACAGCCCTTGCTATGCTTGAGCCCATCATTGCAGCCACTGTGTCAGTCTATCTTGTTGAGGGTCTTCCCCTTTTTTGCTGACCCTCTACTTTACAAACCATGATACCCTTCTCCCAGGGATTAGTCCCTTCTGATAACATGACCAAAGTAGGTGAGATGAAGTCTGGCCATTCTTGCTTCTAAGGAGGATTCTGTGCACTTCTTTCAGATTCCAGTAAACCTCACCCTACTTGCCAACAATTTATAGCCCTGATTCCCACTGAAATCGTTCCTTATTTTAAGGTAACTTCTATCAGAATTGAGAGATACAACTCAGTCTTTCTAAAACATGGTTACTGTTCTGGTTACCTGTTGCCACTCTGGCAGGAAATATACCACAAATGGGATGGCCTTAACAAACAGGACTTTATTCTGTTACAGTTTGGAGGCTTTAAGTCCAAATTCAAAGTGCCAGGCTCTAGGGACTGTGTGAAAGCCCCTCAACCTTGGGGTCCAGCTCTGCCTCCTGTTCCCGGCCCACTGAAGCTGGAGGCTTTTCTTCACTCAGACAGCTGCTGGCTGCTGAGGCTGAGAAGGCCAAGGTTGACAAGTAAAAAGGCACAGTCCTGATGTTACCAAACCACATGGCAGGCCTTTAATTCAAATTCATTTTAAGTCCCAAGGTTGGCAGAGCATGGCAGGCTGCTGAGCAATGACACAGCTACATGCAGGGTCCAAACGTGCCATAGACTAGAGATCATTCCCGAAGGCTTCTGCTTAAATACATGAAGCAGACCACATTCCGTAAGGCATCTACTCAGCTGCTCACAGTAGATTCCACCACGGAATTGATTATCAGTATCATCATGGGGAATACTACATCCAGCTGCCCAGCCAAGTTGAGACACAAACTGAACTACAACAGTTACCTTTTTGTTAGGTGCCGTAGAGTTGATTTTGACTCATAGAGACCACAGGTACAACAGAACGAAACATTGCCCAGTCCTATGCCATCATGGTAGTCGTTGCTATACTTGAGCTCATTGTTGCAACCACCATGTCAGTCCATCTTGTTGAGGGTCCTCCTCTTTTTCGCTGTCGACTTTAGCAAGCATCATGTCTTTCTCCAGGGACTGGTTCCTTCTGATAACATGTCCAGAGTATGAGAGGCAAAGTCTTACCATCCTCATTTCTAAGGAGCATTCTACCTGTACTTCCTCCAAGACATATTTGTTCATTCTTCTTGCAATCCATGGTTCGTTTAATATTCTTCACCAGTACCATAAGTGAAATGTATCAGTTCTTCTTCAGTCTTCCTTATTCATTGCCCAGCTTTTACATGCATAGTTGTTGTTGTTATGTGCCGTCGAGTCGGACCCGACTCATAGCGACCCCTCCTTGGGTTTCCGAGACGGTATCACTACGGAAGTAGATTTTGCAACCTTCCTTCAGAGGAGTGGCTGGTGGGTTTGAACCACCAGCATTCTTACTGGCAGTCAAGTGCATTAGGCACTACACTACCAGAGCTCCTTTTATGTGCATAATACTGTTGAAAAGACTGTACTATTCACAAGGTTTTCAGTAGTTAATTTTTTTTTTCAGAAGTGGACTGCTTCTTCCTTCTTCCAATCTGTCTTAGTCTGGAAGCTCTGCTGAAACCTGTCCACCAAGTGTGACCCTGCTGGTATTTGAAATACTGATGGCATCGCTTCTAGCATCACAGCAACACAGAAGCCACCACAATGCAACAAACTGACAGATAAGTGGCTTCTGTGTTGCTGTGATGGTTACCTTAGAACAATTCATTTA
The DNA here is from genome assembly GCF_000298275.1 of Orycteropus afer afer. Lineage (NCBI taxonomy): Eukaryota > Metazoa > Chordata > Mammalia > Tubulidentata > Orycteropodidae > Orycteropus > Orycteropus afer. The sequence goes on from NW_006921949.1 coordinate 2,845,526, forward strand.
AAGTCACAAACAAAAAGGGTATCCGTCTGTAATATTGTAATTTAGCTCTTTAATTCTGATTAAAACTGATTAGTTATATGGAGTCCCTAGGTGGCACATGCAGTTAAGCACTGGTCTCCTAATTGAAAACACGGAGGTTCAAATCCACGCAGAAGCACCTTAGAAGAAAGACCTGGTTCTCTGCTTCTGAGAAAGAACAGCCATTGAAAACCCTGTGGAATGTAGTTCTGCTCTGAAACACAAGGTGTCACTGTGAGTCAGAATTGACTTGAGAACCAGTGGTTTAGTTTGAGCAGTTAAGCTGTAGAGGACAAATGTACTTTTTAAATTAAGTACACAATTGTAAACAAATGGAAAAGGCAGCTAGGGAGAAATGTTTTATCTTAGATTACGGATCTCTTTGTTTTTCACTAAAAATATTTTAGAAATATTTTTACTCTAAAGGCTTAAGGATTTTTTTAGCTTATGCTATATTTTTATTTCTGTTATGATTTTCTGATGAATGCTGCAAGTTTGTCAATGCTTTAAAAAATGCCACTGTGTTTGCTTTATAGACTGACTTTGCACGATTTAGTGGAACAAATGTGGAAACTGACTTTGTAGAGGTGCCATCACAAATGCTTGAAAATTGGGTGTGGGACACTGATTCTCTCCGAAGACTGTCAAAACATTATAAAAATGGAAGCCCTATTACGGATGATATGCTTGAAAAACTTGTTGCTTCTAGACTGGTCAACACAGGTATGACTTGAAATTTTAGAAAGGACAATAAATTGGAATCACTTATTGCAGAATTGTTGGCACGTTCTTGTACAAAACTTATTTGCCCTTTAATATTAGTGGTACCCCAAGAGTGCTAATATATTGGGATATAGAACCCTGGAAAAGCTGAATATGTTGGAATGGAGAACCCGTCCATTAAAATATCTATCCTTTTAAATCTTAAATAGAATGAGATATCTTGTTCTCATTTTGTGATAAGTACTACTGGAATCAGTTTTTATTTTCCCCCCAACTTTTTATTTTAATGTGTACATTTAGTTTCACTCCCCATTGACCATGCCCTACCCTAACCCTGTCTCCTTCCCTCCCTGCCCAGTAACAACCCCTCCCTCCCCCTCATAGTTATGCACTCTTGTTTGTCCTGTATTTTCTCTGTGTCATTGTTTTCAATTGCTCCAAGGGATGTGTTTCCATAGAGTATGTGGGAGTGTCACCCTGGGCTGAGTGGTTTGCAAGTACATCTTGTTTACAGTTGGGCTGAGAGCCAGCCCCTGGGATTGAGCTTTATTCCAGGCCCAGAATGTATCCCAGGACCATAGTATGGTCTCACCAGATGCCATACAACCAGTAATTCTGGTCATTATTGAGTTTTTGGATTTTGTTCCATGTTTTTCCTCCCACTCTATCCAGGATCTCTAGATTTGATCCTTTCCTGAGTGACTGGCATTGGTAGCCAGGCACCATCTAGTTCTTCTGGTCTGGAGGGCCATCATGTTCTAGGGCTGCTTGCTTCCAAATGCCCTTGTTTTTTTTTTGTTTTGTTTTGTTTTGTTTTGTTTTTCACTCTTCTTCAACTCCAATGCTAGGAGACCATTAGCTGCATCTTAGATGGCTGCTTGAAAGCTTTTAAGACCCCAGTCACTACTCACCAATGTAGGTTGAGGAACAAGGCTTATATGTATTTTGTTGTGCCAATTGAGTCTGGTGTCCCCCAGTACTATGGTCCTGAGATGGTAGATCTGTTGGATCTCTCTCCCACAGTGTCTGAATATCTCTGAGGGATTACTCTATGTCTGTCTTCTGTTGTTTCTGTAAGGATTGCAGGTATTTTGTATCACTGATATCTGTGCAAGATTAGCCTCTGCTGAATCTATCCTTGGTCTAGAGTATCTCCTGTTCACTGACCCCTATCTGATCCTCTTAGGTGTTTAGTGTTAGTGGTAATGCAGTATTGTGGGCACACTGGTTGATAGTAGTCTATCTCCTGTGTGCACAGTCAGTGTCTTCCCTTTTCCTAATGTTATCATGGTGGTCACAGACTCTTTCCATACATCCCTCCCCTTAATCATGTCAGTGTGTGGGCCCCAACTAGCCTAAAATCAATCCCTCTGCTTCCCTCTCCACACCAGTAACCTATAAAGTGAGTTCCCTTTCCCAAGCAAACCTTTCTTTGTCTTTTTACAGTAATGGGCTCATACAGTACTTGTCCTTCTGCAATTGACTTATTTCATTCAGCATGATGTCCTCCAGGTTCATCCACATTGTGAAATGATTCGCATATCCCTCATTGTTCTTTAATGTAGCATAGTATTCCATTGTGTGAATGTACCATAATTTGGTTATCCAGTCATCTGTTGATGGGATTTAGGTTGTTTCCATTTCTTTCCTGTAGTGAATTGTGCTGCGATGAACATATGTGTGCATATGTCTGTTCGTGCTCTTCCTCTCACCTCTTTAGGATATATGGAATCAGTTTTTTATATCTGCCATCTCGTGATATTAGAACACACAGTTCTCTCTTCTCTAAAATATGTCCAAACATTCTTATGTTATTAGGTCTTCTGACCCTCCGCCAGATTGTTTTAAGCAAAGTCGATCAGTCTCTGCATACCAACACATCACTGGATGCTGCAAGTGAATATGCCAAATACTGCACAGAAATTTTAGGTGTTTCAGCTACTCCAGGTATGTAAATACTAAGATTTGAGTTCATTTTTCCAGTGAAGCACAGGGCATCATCCTAACACTGCCAGAGAAGGTAGAGTTTGTCTGACATCTTATCTAATTTCATATATTTTTGATTTCTGTAATCAGGCAGTGACTTTCAGATAAACATGCAATGTCCTTATGAGTTATCCTGTTCAAATTGTGCTTGAAGGAAAGGTGGGTCCAGCTTTGCAGCATTTTAGTGTAATCAGGCTTGTGCAGTTGGCCTCCACCCCAGAGCAGTGAGAGCCATTTGCATTTGGTGGCACCAGTCTGGCTCCTCCCTCCCTGTATGCACCATGAACTTCCCTAGGATTTGGCAGAAGAGGCATTTTTAGAAAGAAGCACAAACTTGGACCTTGTTTCTGATTCTGAGTTGACTAGCAGTCTCTAAACCTGAGATTAATTAGTGTGTGTGTGGATGTTTTTTTATTTATACATCTTAAAAAAGCACGTAATTGGGCTTGTATATATAGTTGGTAAGGAGAATATTTTTTCACTAAGGAAATTGTTATTAAAATGAATCAGCCACATTTATAGAGATAATAAAGATAAGAACTGTCATTTGGATGAATCTAGGTTCCTCACCTCCTTTTATGACCTGTTTTAGTAGACCATAGAGCAACTTTGTGCCTCAGGCCACTTTTAACTCCTTTTAGAAGTAGCCCTAGAGGTAGACTAGAGTCCCTGGTTAAAGATTAAGCACTGGACTAGTAACTAAACAGCCAATGGTTCAAAGCTATCCAGAGTTGCCTCAGAAGACAGGCCTAGTGATCTATTTCCAAAAGGTCTCAGCCTTGAAAACCCTGTGGAATTCAGTTCTGCTCTGCAGCATGAGGTGGTCATGAGTCTAAACCAATTCAATAGCAACTCTTTCCTTGTTTTGTTTTTTATTTTTTTAGAGGTAGACTGAATTGGTCAAACCTTTTCAGCTTTTCAAGTGATGAGTTCTTTTTTAGTAATTCTCAACCTAAGATAGATGCCTTGCTGATAGAATATAGATAGAGATGTAACAAAAAATAGGGTTAATGTTACAGTATTTTTAAGATACATCTGTCTAAAGGTTAGGAAAGAACTGACTTGTGAACATCTGAACTATTTGCTGGGTGTGGACAACCTCTGAAACTATATTGTTAGGCATTCCAGAGTTTAGGGCCGAAACCAGGTCTGAGGTTGAGCCATCATAGGAGAGAAGTTGGTAAACATCTTTGCCAAGGGCATACAACCCAAGGAGGACTAGAGGTGAGATCCTATCACTGTTTCTTCCCACAGCTGGACTCCCCATAGGGAAAACTTAGCTAGCTGATAACCTGATAATTAACACTTACTATCACATTGATTGAAATGTATCTTTTTTTAAAGGCACAAACATGCCAGCTACTTTTGGACATTTGGCAGGGGGATATGATGGCCAGTACTATGGATATCTTTGGAGTGAAGTGTTTTCTATGGACATGTTTTACAGCTGTTTTAAAAAAGAAGGAATAATGAATCCAGAGGTATTGTATTTGTTTCCTCTTTTGTTAGTATTGTAGTTGTTCCCTCCCCCTTCAGTTCCTAGTATGAAATATTTATGATGCATAGATTTTAGAGTAAGAGGTTTGGTAACAGCTTTTAAGTTCTTGCATCTTCTCAAATCATTATCCATCCTTATTAAGTTGCAGTGCACAAGTGATTAATTCTATAGGTTAAAAAAAAAACCTACTGCATATTCTTGTTTATTAACATTCCAGTATGTTGCATAATTAAAAATTCAAAGCTTTGTTTATGCATCTGAGCATTTATTGCTGCTAGTTTTGACATGTGCCATACCTTGTTTTAGCTTTATAGGAGGTTGGGTAAGAAAGGTAAACTCCTGCCTGATGAAAAAGGTCTCCCTGTGTTTTGATTTTCTCCACACACTGTGTTTGTACATTTTCTGTGGATGGCACCCTTTTTCCTTGGCTGACATTCCCCACCTACTACATCATTTGCCACCTAAATGCCTTTAAGTAACTTATACTGCTTCATTAACCTGAGCCATCCCTTTCAGTGTACAGTGAATTGACTGCCAGGTGGCTTCCAGCCAAGCCTTCCTTAATTACAACCCCCAGTCTCTAATCTCCTTGAAGATTCAGCTGTCAGATTATTGCTAAGGGTGGTTTCCTGGGTGTTTTTCACTTCTGTTTGACTCAGAGATTAGAAGAAGAAATTATCAAAATCAGGCTCTCTGTGCCTATTTAAGCCAATTGATCTATTCTCTGAACCTCACATTTCTGGTTTGCTGAGTGACTTACACATATGCATTGAAATAGACTACTGTCATTTAGACCACCACCAACCCACCTCCAAACAAATAAACAAACACTCCCATGATACCCACATTCTATACTCACAAGTCCTTTCATCTCCTACCCTGCCCACCCACTTGGTTAGGTTCCTTTAAGCCTCATTCCATTCCCTGGCCAGCTCATTTACAAAGGTCAACCATTGACTTTTGTTCTCACAAATACCTAATCTGCATGACCTTCAGTCAGTGCCCAGCCCTGGATTCTTCTACCATCTCATTTAGAAAGGATACCCTTGGAATTCCAAGTATTCTGGGAAATACTCCATTAACATGGCCTGTGACACAGTCATGCTATCCAATCTGAACAGGGCACCCAGTGTTACCCAGTTGTCCTACTATATTGCCCTTATTGATTCACTCCAAGGTCTCTCCTCTTCCATTAGCTGGCAAGGCTTCCTGGCATAGATACTGCGCTACCTCCCTCAGTTAAGCTTCCTCATTCACCTTCTCAGTGCTTCCACTCACCTGACTGCATCCTTACCTTCATTCTTACCTCTTGTCTTCCAGCTTTCAAAGTTGTTGTTGTTGTTATGTGCCGTTGAGTCAGCCCTGACTCAGGGACCCCTCCTTGGGTTTCCAAGGCAGTATCACTACGGAAGTAGGATTGCCCAACCTTCCTTCCAAGGAGTGGCTGGTGGGTTTGAACCACCAGCCTTCTGGTTAGCAGGCAAGTGTCTTAGCCACTATGCTACCAGAGCTTTCAAAGTAGGAACTTGAAAATCTAGCAGACACAACCCCTGCTGTTACACTTCTATGTACTCTTTCTTCTCAAGCTTCACAGCCTGGTAGGCAACCAGACTATTCTTAATTTAAACAAAGGGGCTGGGCTCAGGAAACTCTCAGGGGTAGTGAGGTGTAGAATGCTACTAGGAGACAACCTGGAGTTATTTCATTGTGATGTTAAAATAAATTCCAGTTTTGGATTCAAAAGTGCTATATATGTTATTAGACATCTTATGCTATGAAGTTGGCTTTAATCTCTTTCTTCTGGCTTTTTTTTTTTTTTTTTGCTATCAAATGTTCTGGAATATCATATCATTTCTTGCTTCCTTTACTCTCACAGCAATAGTGGATCTGGCTCAAATGGCCATTGAGAATCCTTCTCTGCACCCATTCCCCACCCCCATCACCTTTGCTGCAGTGGTAGCTACTGTTTTTTAAGCTGCTGTTTTTTAAGCAACCATTTTCTTCCCTCCTACAACGTACCATTTACTTTACATTTTTATTTTTATTTGCAAGTGTTTGCTCTCAAGTAACACCTGATTTATAAAATTCAAATACCTACTTTTTAAAAAGTAATGCTTTGTAACAATAATTCTGTTCTACAAAAAGCTTTATCTTTGTTACAACTATATACACCTACTCCTTACTTATCAACTGTCTCGTTATCCAACATGTCATGTTTACAAGAAAAGCAAAAAAAATCTACTGTCTATTTTGCACATAAACAATATACATCTGGCAATAATGAATACTGGGATGCAAAGCAAGAGTGATGCTGGCTGTGATGGTTAAAGTTATGTGTCTGCTTGTCTTGGCCGTAACTCTCAGTGGTCTGGCAGTTATATAATGATGTAATTTGAGCAGTTATGTAATGATATAGTCATCTTCCATTTTGTGCTCTGATGTCGTCATCCTCTGTTTTCGCATAATGCCAAGTTTTGCATAATGGTTTGGTCTTTGGAATGTAACCATGTCAGGAAGTGAGGAATGGGTGTGTTGTGCAGTGTCTGCTTTGAGAACCATTACACATATTAGCAAGCAAAACTGGGAAACTTCCTGGGAAAATAATCCTAGAAACCTTGAATACCAAATTGTAGCAATAGACCATTTTGTGGTGTAACACACTTATTCCTATTCTGTTTCAAGGCCATCTATTAAAGTGTTAGATCTGGCTGCTTACCTGGAAGTAGCCTAAAGTATACTACCTCTGGTTTTATCTGTAGTTTTTTTAATATGTTACTCTTTATAATACATAGATATCACATCTAAACAGTTTAATTAGTTTAAATGTTACCTAAAGTTGTTTCTAGTAGAACATGGAGAAATTGTCTCATTATCAGATGTATCTTTTATTCTCCAACTGTTTTCTTAAATAACTATGGAAGGGAATTAGTTTAGATTAACACTTTTCCAACAAGTTCTAGGATCTCCTTAAAGATATCCTATAAGATGACCAAATGCACTTTCAAAATCAGTAGCTAATCACAGGGTTGAAAGAATAGGGCACTTTAACTAGGGCCATTTCTTTTTATATGCAACTTCATTGTGGGAAGATTTTCTAAAAGGTAATAGGTATCATGGATTCAAAGGTAATTATATTGTTAGGCCAAAATTACCTTCCTCCTCTCACATTTAGAGAAATTACTACACTCTGTTTCTCCCATCAGTGAAGGAGACATACAACCAACCACGACTTCTGAAGGAATAGCAAGAAAGTCAAGACAACGAAGTGTAACAATTATATTTTTAGGAGCTCTGGTGGCACAGGGCCTAAAGCATTTGACTGCTAACCAGAAGGCTGGAGGTTCAAACCCACCAGCCAATCCTTGGAAGGAAGATTGGGCAATCTACTTCTGTAGAGATAACTGCCTCGGAAACCCAAGGAGGGTTGCTGTGAGTCAGATCCAACTCCATGGCAGTGGGTTTGGTTTTTGTATTATATTTTTATCTTTAATGTCAAAAGGAATAGTTAGATCTTATATGCAGTAACAGGGGAAATCATGGTTACAAATGAAAAAGAATTACCTAACAGAGAAAGTATAATACAAAACTAAGAATTCCAGTGATCCTTAAGCAGAATACTAGGACCAGTTGCTACTACAGTGTGTTGCTAAGGGACAATATGAAATTTCCTCTTCTGATGTGCTTAAAAGTATATTAGATTCTCTTCTGTTTGAGGGCCTTATTCTTGATCTATCAACATTTTGGTGATAAATTGGATTTTCTCTTAGATTTTGCCTGATTTAAGGGACAAAGGAAGGAAATGGTTAGGACTTCGAACCTACTTTCTGAATATTTACAAGGCCAGACTTCTAAGTCTTGAATCCCAACAAGCTACAAGCAGTTTTTCTTTTGTGTTCTTACAAACCTTCTTTGTATTTCTCTTAAGAGCCCTTATTATCTGCCTTGTTAATTGTCTTTATCCCCCCTACACATTATAACATTATAAGACCTTTAAAATAGGAGTTACTTTATTCATTTTGGTGTTCCCTCCTATGCTTCATAAGTGTTTAATTTCATTAATATTGTTAGATATACTTAGATCTTTGGAACTCAACTGAAGTTCACCCATCTGCTTCCACTCCTCCACCTCCCTAGTATATATTACTACCCAGAGTTGTTTTCTTCGTCTGGTTTCCCAAATCCCCATTATGATGTGTTTATCCATCTCTTCCCACAAACTGGAACTCTGCATAAGGTTTCCAGAAAGCCTCTTCTAAGCAAAGCTATCTGCATGCTTGTCGAGCAACAGTTCCTACCACTGTTCTTGTTTTCATCTCCCCGACTACCAACATCACTCTTTGGTCCTCTCCCTCCTTCTTTGTTGTAGTCTAAGGTATTTTTTTTTTAAATCTTTTTCCACCCACAGTTGCCCCACCCTTATAGAAAACAAAGGGTGTGCTGTTGGGAAGGAGTTTACAGATGGACTGTGGATGAGAAAGGTTTTCAAGCAGTTTTAAAGCAGTCCAGTTTTAAAGCACATTAATAAGCCTCTTATGTGCCTGATCACCCTCTCATGTCCTTGAGTGAATGTTGTCTGCCCCGATCCCTCTTGCTTAGTTTATGAAGGAGAAAATCTGGCTCTACTCCCCAGAGTCAATCACAGCAAGGAAGAGGGAGAACAGAGGATTGAAAGTCAGTAGGTGTGTGCATGTGCTGTGTCAGAGATGCAAGGGATAGTAGGAGACCCATTTGTTTATTCTCATCACTAATAAATGATGAGTATCTTTCATTCAGATAATTATGATTACTATGAAAATATTGTCTCTCAGACTTCTGGTAAGACGGAGGAATAGGCAGACAAGCTACACAGACCCTCTTCAACAAGAAAATAGAAACCAATTGACAGATATACAGAAGATAATCCTGGACCCCTGAGCTTTGACAGTATTCAGAAGTGGATTAGGCACCAACTAGTGGAAAAACCTGAA
>NW_006921949.1:2855991-2857703 GCF_000298275.1 Orycteropus afer afer
ACATTGAATGGGCAAAGGAGCAGAACTGAATCAATGGAAGATAGAATTAGTGAGATTGAAGTCAAATACCTCAATATTTCTTTAGAAAATGATCAATCAGAAAGAAGATCAAAACAAAATGAAGAAAGCCTAAGGTTCATATGGGATACCATCAAAAGGAATAACCTACATGTAATCACAATTCCAGAACAGGAAGAGACAAATAAAACCACAGAGAAAATTGTCAAAGGTTTGTTGGAAGAAAATTTTCCTGGCATGATGAAAGATGAGAATGTATACATTCAAGAAGTCCAACAAACCCCAAACAGGATAGACCCCAAAGGAAATTCACCCAGGCATATCATCATCAAGCTTACCAAAACCAAAGACAAAGAAAGAATCCTGAAAGCAGCACAGGAAAGATGAAAAGTTACCTATGAGGGGCAACCAATAAGACTAAGCTCAGATTTTTCAGCAGAAACCATGCAGGCAAGAAGACAATGGGATGGTATGTATAAAACCATGAAAGAGAAAAATTTCCAATGAAGAATTATGTACCCAGCAAAATTGTCCCTCAAATATGATGGCGAAATTAAGAAATTTCCAGATAAGCAGAAATTAAGGGAATTTGCTAAAACTAGACCAACTTTACAAGAGATGCTAAAGGGACTCCTTTGGACAGAGAGACCACAACAGCAAACAACAACTGACCATTAACACACATGATGACATAACTCAGAAACCAACCCAACTATGGAAGTATCCAAAATAAATAAGCCTACAAGATTGTCAACAGGGAACCAGAGACATCAATTGACAAATAAGGACAACTAAAAACAAAAAAGAGGGGAGAAAAAAAAAAACTGTGTCATTACAGAACTTCTAAATGGTAGGGAAGTCGAGACAGCTACAAGATAGAACAGACTGTTTTAAACTTGGGAAGAAAACTATAAATCACAGGGTAACCTCAAAGAAAAATGATAAACCTTTACATCAAAATAAAAAAAAAAGGACCAGCACAAATATTTAGCAAATACTAAAACAATAGCAACGAAGGAAGTGATAACACAACTCAAAAACAATACAAGCTCAGTGTAGAAAATTAAGTGGAACAAAGAAATCGACACCACAAAAAAGCACATAACAAAAATGACAGCAACAAATTCTTATTTGCCGATAATTACGTATCTGGCAAAGAACTTATCTCTAAGATTTACAGAAAACTCCAACACTTCACAGCAAAGGAATTAACAATCCAATTGTAAAATGGGTAGAAGACATGAATAGACACTTCACCAAGGAGGATATTCATGTGGCCAGCAAATACATGAAGAGATGATCATTGGCCATCAGAGAGATGCAAATCAAAACAACAATGAGATACTCTCTCACCCCAGCACTGATGGCAAGGTTCAACAAGACAAAATAGCAAATGCTGGCGGAGATGTGGAGAGATTGAGACTCTCATACACTGCTGGTGGGACTGTGAAGTGATACAACCACTGTGGAAAACAGTATGGTGATTCCTTACAAAGCTGGAATTGGAGATACCATTTGACCCAGCAATCTCAATACTAGGTATATATCCTAGAGAGGTGAGATCCAGGACAGGAACAGACATATGCACACCCATGTTCATTGCAGCACTACTTAAAATAGCAAAAAGATGGAAACAACCTATATGCCCATCAGTGGAAGAGTGGATGACCACGGTATGGTACACACACACACAC
>NW_006921949.1:2858198-2868870 GCF_000298275.1 Orycteropus afer afer
CCTTAGGCACTATGCTACCAGAGCTCTCTGTACATATATATATAGATAGATAGATAGATAAATAGATATAGATATAGATATATAGATATATGTATATATAGTCTCATATCCCCAAAAACCAAACCCATTGCCTTCTAATCAATCCAACTTGCCAATAGGCTTTCCAAGGCTGTAGATCTTTATAGAAGCAAACTGTTGCTTCATATAAAGGGTGCATATTCCTGGATAAAATTAGTTTTGTCTGTCCTACTTAATATTCTTACCACATTATACCTCCTATTTCTTTCTAATACTAAAAATCAAACAAACCCCACTGCAATCAGGTCAATTCCAGTTCACAATGACCCTGTAAGACAGAGTGGAACTGCCTCATAGGGTTTCCAAGGCTGTAAGTCTTTACAGAAACAGACTGCCTCATCTTTCTCTCTTGGAGTGGCTGGTGGGTTTAAACTGCCAACCTTTTGGTTAGCAGCCGAATACTTTAATCATTACACCATCAGAGCTCCATTTCTTTCTAATAGTAGAGGTAAAATCTCTTGGACTTTCTCTATCTTTATTTGGAGATAGAACTATTTTTAAGGAAATGAAAAATCAAGAATATATTTGTGTAGCTGAAGTGTATATGAGTAAACTTGGGGCGGGTGGCAGTGTGAAAGGAAAGGGAAATTAAAGGAAAGTTAGAAGACTACTTATGGTTTATTGAATCCCACTATCTGTTAGGCATTGTAGTAGGGAGCGAACAGGGTACTGAAACCATCTCCTCTAATGGCCGATCAACTGAGTGAGGTAAACATAACCCCTTTTTACAGATAAGGAAACCCAACCCAAGGTCACATAGCTGTGGATGGAGCCAATATTCAAACTTAGGCCTAACTCTAAAACTCCTCATCTTGAACCTTTCCAAAAATCAAACCAAAATCACTGCCGTGGAGTCGGTTCCAACACATAGCAACCCCTTCTTGAGGCTTTAGACAACTTCAGTGTTACAAAAGACTTGCACAGTTATCCAAAGCAACATACTAATCTTCCAGGATTAAAAAACACAGAAGTATCATAATACTAATTATCCCTCATAGGATAGCTAATAGGAAATCTTACTATATGCAGAGTCTCCTACAGGGTATTTTTAGCATGAAAAACTTCAGTGATTCTCTTAGAACTTCTCTTCCTGCTTTCCTCACTGTTAAAATTTCTTTATGGATAAACAAAGCATGTCTCCACCTGTGACATATGTCTCCCAGACCATGTTCTGTATCTCAGAAAACCTGGAACCTTCTTAAATGCAAAAATTCACTTTTTTTTTTTTTTTAAGAAAAGCAAGATCCTGTTACCAAAGTGACTCTTAAACTCTTCTCAAAACTTCATTGCGAAGGAAATGAAACTATTAAAAGACCAGACTGTTGCTCTGTAATTCAGGAAATTGAATCAACTTGTTTGGCATTTATAAGCAGAGGAAGACTTGAGCTGCACTGAGCCACATATTGAGAATGAACAGTGCTCTGCTCTCAACTAACTTTACCATTTAGAGGAGTCATGGGCTGTGTCTTCACAGCACCATGTAAATTCTCAAATGCCTGCTTTTCTTTCTTATCTATAAATTTCAGAGTTTATGTTTATTTAAAATTACTCTTTTTTTCTTTCAATTTTGTTTGTTATTGAGAATAATGCACTGCCGTTGAGTCTTTTCCGACTCATAGTGACCCCTCCTTGGGTTTCTGAGGTGGTATCACCACGGAAGTAGATTGCCCAACCTTCCTTCCAAGGAGTGGCTGGTGGGTTTGAACTGACAGCCTTCTGGTTAGCAGTCAAGTGTCTTAGGCACTACTCTACCAGAGCTCTGTTAGCGAGAATACTATACACAGCAAAACATACACCAACTCCTCGGAAGGAAGGTTGGGCAATCCTACTTCCGTAGTGATACTGCCTCGGAAACCCAAGGAGGGGTCGCTATGAGTCGGGGCCGACTCGACGGCACATAACAACAACAACAACATGTAAAATTTAGTGAGATTGATTACATTCTTTGAGTTGTGCAACCATTTTCACCTTCATTTTCTGTATTGTTCCACTCTCATTAGCATCAACTTACTGCCCTCTAAGCTTCCCATCTAATCTTTCAAGTTACTGTTGTCAATTTGATCCATATAGATAATTCTTAAAAGAGCATAATGCTAAAAAGGCAGACCTTTTTTACTAGTTAAACTATTCTTCAATTTTACAAAGGCTTCAGGAAATGTTTTTGGTTCAGGGTTTAAAGATTATCTCAGAGCAATAGTTGCAGGGGTTCGTCTGCCCTCCATGACTCTAGAAGGTCTAGTGACCATGAGAGCTTGAATTTCTTTTCTGCATTTTCCCCCTTTTGATCAAGATTCTTGTGTGGAATCTTTGATCAAAATGCTCAGTCAGTGTAGCTGGGCACCATACAGTTCTTTTGGTCTAGTGAAAAAGGAAGTAGTTGTTTATGCACGTAGTTAACTACACATTCCATAGCCTCCTCCTATTCCTGACTCCCCTTCTTCCTTCTTTGTTGTTTCATGTGAACAGAGAACAGTTCTTGTGCCTTGGATGGCCACTTGCAAGCTTTTATGACCCCAGGCACTACACAGTGAACTAGGAGGTAGAACAGAAGCAACACACTCATTAGCCAACTAACTAGGATGTCCCATGGAATCATGACCCTAAACCTCTGAACCAAGGAACTACATCCCATGAGGTTTGGTTGTACATAAGCAGGCTCAACAACTACTCTTTTTTTTTTTTTTTGGTCATTGTTGAAAATATATCTATCACAGAACTTTTGCCAATTCAACTTTTTATAGGTATACAACTTACTGACAGAAATTACAGTAATTGGCTGTGTAACCCTATCCGCAATCAATGTGATTTTTCAATTACCATCCTCCCTTCTTCTACTTTAGTAAACACTAATGAACTCCTTTTCTTGTTGTTTTATATAAGGGAAGTTATGTATTATTTTTTCTTTTGTGATTGAATTATTTCATTCAGCATAATGTCATCAAGCTCCATCCATAGTGTAGCATGTATTAAAACTTCATTTTTCCTCCTATCTAAGTAGTATTCCATTGTATGTATATATCACATTTTGTTTATCCATTCATCTATTGATGGGCATTTAGGTTGTTTCCATCTTTTGGCTATTGTGAATAATGCAGTAAACATTGGTGTGCAACTCTATGAGTCTCTGATTTCAAGTCTTTTGGGTATATATCTAGGAGTAGAATTGCTGGATCATATGTAGGTCTGTTTTTAGTTTATTTAGGAACCACTACACTGTTTTCAAAATGGTTATACCATTTTGCCTTCCCAAAAGCAGTGGATAAGAGTGCCAGTTTCCCCACATTGGCCAACATTTGTAATTTTCTGTTTGTTTTGTTTTTAATTTTAGCCATCCTAGTGGGAAGGTAATGGTATCTCATTGCGGTTTTGATTTGCATCTCTCTGATGATTAATAACACTGAGCATCTTTTCGTGTGTTTGGAGGCCATTTGAATATCATCTTTGTTGAAATGTCTATTCAAGTTCTTTGCCCAATTTATGGTTGGGTTGTCTTTTTTTAGTGTTTTGGTTCTCTAGTACTGCTATGACAGAAAATACCACAAGTGAGTGGTTTGAACAAACACAGATTTATTGTCTTACGTTTAGGAGCTTAGAAGTCTGATTTCAAAGTGCCAGCTCCAGGGGCTATGTGAAGGCCTATCAGCCTTGGGCTTCAGCTCTGCCTCTTGCTTCCAGCCCACTGAAGCTGGAGGCTTCTCTAACTGAAGCAGCTGCTGGCTGCTGAGGCTGACAAACTCAAGGTTGACAAATAAAATGGCACAGTTCCAAGATTATCAAGCAAATTGCAGGCCACTAGTTCAAGTCCAGAAATGGTCTCAAGATCAGCAGACAACATGGCAGGCCAGTGACATGAAGACTTAGCCAGATTCAGGATCCAGCTGTGCCAAAAAGCTCAAGACCTTTCTCAAAGTGTCTTATATATTGGAAGCAAACTACATCCCTAAGGCAGCTTACTCAGCTGCTCACAGTAGATTCCACCATGGAGTTAATTACCAGTCTAATCATGGGGAATAACTACATCCAGGTGCTCAGCCACTCAAAACCAGGCCTGGCCAAGTTGACACATAATTTTAACTACCACAAGTTGTCTATATATTTTGTTATATAAGTTTCTATATATTTTCGTTATTAGATTCTTGTTGAATATATGGTTTTCAAAGATATTCTTTTAGTTAATAGCTTATCTTTTCACTTTTTGGGTAAGTTTTTTCATGAACAAAACTTTTTAATTTTTATGAGGTCCTATTTTTTTTTTTATTATTTTGTCTTGTGCTATGTGTGCTTTTGTTATTATATCATCCATTGTTGAAAGCTAGGCCTGACAACATTGAACCTCATTATTTTTCTAAGAATTTGATGGTTTTACTTTGCATATTTAAGTACTTAATCTGTTTTGAATTTGTTTTTGTATGGGATGTGGGGCAAGGATATTGTTTCATTTCTCTTTCTTTTTATATGTAGCTTTGATTACTTTTTACTGTGTTTTCCCTCCATCTATGTAACTCCCATTAGTATTTTTTATAGGGCTAGTCTGTTGGATGTGAACTTTTTCACCCTCCACTTGGGAATGTTTTAATTTCACTCTCATTCTTGAAAGATAGTTTCACTGGGTATAGTATTCTTGATTGACTTTTTTTTTCCTTTCAGCACTTTAAATTTATCAATCCATTACCTTTTGGCCTCCAGTGTTTCCTAAGAAAGATCAACTCTTAATCTTAGTGGGAATCCTTTGTATATGACTGTTAGCTTCTTTCTCACTGCTTTCAGAATACTCTCTTTTAATTTTTTGAGAGCTGATGTAAGGAACTCAGGTGGCACAGTGGTTAAAGCATTCAGCTGCTAACCAAAAGGTCAGTGATTCAAACCCAGCAGCAACTCTGCAGGAGAAAGATGAGTCTGTGTGCTTCCATAAAGATTTACATTCTTGAAAACTAATGGAGCAGTTCTACTCTGTCCTGTAGGTTCTGTATGAGTTGGAATCAACTTGATGGCAGTGGTCTTTTTCTTAACTGTAATTTGTCTTGGTGTAGATCATTTTGAGTTTATCTTGAATAGTGTTCTCTGAGCTTCTTGGATTTGTAGATCTGATTCATGTCCTTTGTTAGGTTGGGAAAATTTTCTGTCATTATTTATTATATTCTGTCATTCTTTCTCTCTCATCTCCTTCTGAAATTCCCATGATGTGTATATTAGGCCTCTTGTTGTCCCATAATTCCATTAAACTGCTCAGCCTTTTTGAGCCTCCATTCTTATTCCTCTTCACCATCTGTTATTTTAACTATCTTATCTTCTAATTCACTGATTCTTTTTTCTGCTTAATGAAATCCATTGGTAAGTCCTTCTAATATGTTTCTCACAATCTCTGCTTAACCATTTCCTCCCTCTCTCTGACAGCACCTTCACCCTCCCTGGTTTAATTGGGATTTGAGAACTCCAAATGTCAATTTTTTTACTTTCAATCTCTCTGAAACCCAACAGGAGAACATGCTGTGGTCAGTCTGTCCACCAGCAGGCACTGCCATTCAGTGAGAGATTGTGTACTAATCAATCTGTCCACCAGGGCATACAGTGCCCTCTCTCTGTTTATTACTTCTTTCCTTTCTCTGTTTCTTCAATCATGTTTTCAGTCAGAAAACCCATACCCACCTAGCACCCTTTGAGGCTGGGTGTTGCCCTCCAGTTTTGCTCAAGGTTTCTTTCCCTTTTCTGTGGGGGCTGCTTACATCTGAGCTGGCATTCATGGGAAGCATGGGCACACTTTCCTCCATTTCAGGAGGAGGAGGTATTGGCAGTCCCCAGAGGAACCTCCAGAAGATGTCTTGTTAATTTCAGAGCCACTGTGGCCCTGAGGTGATTGAGAGAGCAGTCTCCACTTGATCACCTCTTGAATCCACTGTAGGGAACCTTCTGTATGAGTTGGTATTAGTCTAGCCACCAACAGTTGCCATTTGGGGGAGGGGAAGTCACATCCAAACAGACCCCCACAAAGGTCTGCCTTGTTGCTATCAGAGCCCTTCCTGTAGTATGTTGGTTATGGGTGTAGCCTCGACTCAAGGTACCTGCTTCCTAGCCCACAGTAGCCTCAGTCAGTAGTCTTATGGGCTGACTGTAAGGGGGAACTGACAGACCCCAGTTTGTCAGACAAACTTGTCCTTTTGGATTCAGAAACCTGAGCTTTGGGGTGAATAGAGAGATAGGTAGAATGCTTACTATGGGAACATACACCACTACAGGGACCAACAATTTCCAGGTGAGAGTGTCACACTGTGACCAGATCCCCATCAATGTCTGCCTTGTTGCCATCAGTGCCCCCAGTAGCTTGCTGGCTGTGAGTGCAGCTTCCACTCAAGGTTTTTGCTTCCTAATACACAGCAGCCTCAGTCAGCTGTCCTCAGCACCAAGTGGAAGTGGAGACAGACTAACCATAATTGGCCCCCAGAGATGCTTGACCTGTTGGTTTCAGAAACCAGAGCTATGGAATATGCAGGGAGGCAGGTAGAGTGTTGACTGTTGCATTGCAGGGCCCTTCTGTAGCAATTCACAGCAGACTTGCAGATGACAGTGTCTGAATAGAGAAGGGGCTGTCACACTCCAAATGAACCTCTGGGGAGGTCTACCTTACTGCTTTCAGAGCCCTCCGTGAAGTATATTGGGTGTATGTATGTCCTCCACTCAATATGCTTGCTTCCTAGTACACAGCAGCCTAAACCCAGTTAGCAGTCCTCAGCACTGACCAGAAGCAAGAAAAAGCAAACCCAAACAGAATTCTTAGCAGGTCTGTCCTGTGGGTTTCAAAGGCCTGAGCTATGGTGTGCACAGAGAGGCAGGTAGAGTGTTGACTATTGGAGCAGACTCTACTGCTTAGGCCTTCTGTAGCTGCCTGGATGGAGGCGGTCCTGGCACACTCCAAATGGACCCCTAGGAACATCTGTGTTACTGATTTTAGAGCAGAAGTTTGGGGTCCTGTCTTTTTATACAGGCAGGAGCTGTGGGGGTTAAGGAAACAGGCTCTTCTTCTAGGGCCACTTCCCCAGTTCACAACAGTTTACATGGTGGCCTGTGTGGCTGGGGAGAGGGGCAGGAAAAGTAGGAGAAGTCATTTTCCTAGAGTATGTGAGTCTATTTGTTGATTCATTGATTCTTGCCTTTCTTCGGTTTCCTGCTGCTACTCTCTGCTCCTCAATTGAGAGTCCCTCAAGGCCAAATGCTGTTTCCTTCCTGAATTTGTGGGGGAAGGATATGAACGATGGTTTGTTTATGCAACCATCTATCTAGAATTCCCTTCTTAGAATTATTCTTCATTGAATTCTCTTGCTTTGCTTCTCTAAATGGACAGTCAATAGGAAGTGGAAATTAGTCACTGATATTGAGTAAGAACTGTTTTGTTTCACTTTATCTGCTCATGTGTTTATATAAATAAAGACATAGAAACTATGATGTTTTAAAATTCCAGACCTCATTCCCCAAAGAAAACTTTACAGTGGTCCTCATTAGGAGCTCTGGTGGTATAGTGCCTAAGGCATTTGACTGCTAACCAGGAGGCTGGTGGTTCAAACCCATGAGGCAGACCTCAGAAGGAAGACTGGGCAATCTACTTCTATAGAGATAGCGCCTTGGAAACCTAAGGGAGGGGTCGCCATGAGTCGCCTCCACGGCAGTGAGTTTGGTTTTTTGTTTTTGTTTTTGTTTTTCATTCCCAGTACTACTGGGCCCACAGAAATGTCCCACACTACACCATGGGTCATATATTGATGTCCGACCACCACTCCATCCATAGAGAACAGAGTTCTTTTATGAGCCCTTCATAAAACCATAGCAAAAGTATTTGTTATGGTTAGCTGCCCAGGAGTCAGCCTCCAACTCATGGCAACTCCATGCATAGTGGGTGCCGGTCCTGTGCCATCCCCATGATCAGTTGTAGATCAGACTATTGTAATTCAAAGCATTTGCATTGGCTGATTTTCTGAAGTAGTCAGAAGTAGATCAGCAGACCTTTCTCCCTAGTCCTACTTAGTGTGGAAGTTCCCGTGAAACCTGTTTGGTATCATAGCTCCACACAGGTGGGTGATGGCTGCATATGAATTGCTTCGGTCAGGAATCAAACCCAGGTCTCCTGGATGAGAATTCTGCCACTGAATTACCACTGCCCCTGTCAACAGAAACATAGAATCCTTTTATTTTCTTTTTTCTTTTTTTAAACACTAATGTGTTTGTGGTGAAAGCTTACACAGAAAATTATGTTCCCATTTTACAGATTCTACACATATTGTTCAGTGATATTGGTTACATTTTCCACAGTGTGTCAGCATTCTTTTTAGTTGTGTTCTGGTTATTCTGTTTCCAGTACTCTAGTTATTCTGTCCCCTTATTTTCTAATCTTTGCTTCGAAGTACTTGTTGATCTTTTGGTCTCATATAGATAGTTTGCAATGGAGGACCATATTCATCGATAATATCCTTTATTTTGTATGTCTGTCCATTAATTTTGCTAAAAGATGACCTCAGGAGATAGTTTCAATTCAAAGTTTAAAAAGTATCTTAGGGCAGTAGTCTCAGTTCTTGTTGTTAGAGGCCACTGAGTCATCTCCGACTCATAGCGACCCTATGCACAGCAGAATGAAACATCGCCTGGTCCTGAGCCAACTCCACGATTCTTGCTACACTTGAGCCCATCACCTCTGCCACCATATCAATCCACCTCATTGAGGGCCTTCCCCTCTTACGTCGACCCTCCACCTTAACAAGCATGACATCCTTCTCCAGGGAATGGTCCCTTCTGACAACATGACCAAAGTAAGTGAGATGAAGTCTGACCATTCTCACCTCCAAGGAGCATTCTGGCTGCACTTCCCCCAGGAAAGACCTGTTAGTTCTTTTAGCAGTCCACGGTACTTTCAGCATTCTTCGCCAACAACACAGCTCAAAAGCATCAACTCTTTTTCGCTTTTCCTTATTCATTGTCCAGCTCTCACAAGCATATGAGGTGATTGAAAATACTATGGCTCGTGTCAGGTGCACCTTAGTCCTCAAGAAGACATCTTTGCTCTTCAGGACTTGAAAGAGGTCCTTGGCAGCCAATTTGCCCAGTGCTATTCATCGTCTGATGTCCTAACTGCTGCTTCCATTGGCATCAATTGTAGAACCAAGCAATTCTTTGACAACTTCAATTTTTTTTTCCATTCATCGTAAAGCTGCTTATAGGACCCATTGTGAGGATTTTTGTTTTCTTTGCATTGAGATGTAATCCATACTGCACACTGTATTCTTCAATTGTCATCAGTAAGTACTTCAAGTCATCACCACTTTCAGTAAGCAAAGTTGTGTCATCAGTGTATCATAGGTTGTTAATGATTCTTCCTCCAATCCTGATGCCGTGTTCTTCTTCGTATAGTCCAACTTCTCAGATTATTTGCTCAGCATACAGATTGAATAAGTATGGTGAAAGGATATAGCCCTGACACACTCCCTTCTTGATTTTAAACCATGCAGTGTTCCCTTTCTCTGTTTGAATGATAGCCTCCCAGTCTATGTACAAGCTCCTCATAAGTACAATTAAGTGTTCTGGAATTCCCGTTCTTTTCAATGCTATCCACAATTTGTTATGATCTATGCAATCAAATGCTTTTGCATAGTCAATAAAACACAAGTAAACATCTTTCTGGTATTCTTTACTTTGAGCCAAGATCCATGTGACATCAGCAATGATATCCCTCATCCACGTCCTCTTCCAAATCCAGCCTGCTCCTCTGGAAGTTCTCTGTTGCAACCGTTTTTGGATAATCTTCAGTACGATTTTACTTGCAGGTGATATTAATGATATTGTTCAATAATTTCCACATTCTCAGTAGAGGAGTTCCGGCAAGATGGTGGACTAGGCAGAAAGACTGCACAGACCTTCTTCAACAAAGAAAAGGGAAACCAATTAACACAGACACAGAAGATAATCCTGGACCCCTGAGCCTTGAAGGGAAGGATATAGAAGTGGACTAAACCCAAACTAGCAGAAGAATTTGCCTGAAAATACCAAAAAAGGAGACATACAGAGCTGTGGTATGGCAGCGATCCTGATGGCACAGACAGCTTGGAGATTCCCAGGTGGTGGTAGAAGCTAAGAATTAACCTAAAAATCACCCTGCTAGCCAGGGACTGCACAGAGGACTGTGCACGGTGGCTGGGGAACAAATGGAGAAGGTGAAGAGAAAGGTGGGCTGAGCTGTGGACTTTTGTCGGTCCAGAGGGTGCCGCCATTTTGAAGGTTTAAAAAGCAGCTTGACTATTTTGGATATTTAAAGAGACAGCACTCTGGCAGAGTTCTGAGGCTTAAGAACATGTTCTACTTTCCAGCAACCCCAAAGACACTCAGGACCTGCAAGACTGAAAAGGTACGACATTCCTCTTGTTAATCTTATACCCCACACTCGCTTGGTGAACAGAGTTGTGGCCATTCTCCACTCCCACCAACCTTCTGGGCCCACAGGAACTCCATCACAGTCTGTATACTCAGACGGAACCTGGGTGCCCTGCCCTGTTCTCCACCGATTTTTTTTTATTTTTATTTTATTTTTTTATTTTTTCCTTTTTTTTCCTGGTGATTA
>NW_006921949.1:2880352-2881107 GCF_000298275.1 Orycteropus afer afer
CACTCCTCGGAAGGAAGATGGGGCAATCTACTTCCGTAGTGATACTGCCTCAGAAACCCAAGGAGGGGTTGCTATGAGTCCGGTCCGACTTGACAGCACATAACAACAACAACAACAACAACTGCCTCAGAAACCCAAAGATTACTGCCTCAGAAACTCACTGTGAGTCGGGATCAACTCAATGGCAGTGAGTTTGGTTTGGTTTTATACACATACATGCCTATACACCTACACATGCGACCATATACTCCTTTTTTGGTTATTGTTGGTGGTGTTGCCATATTATATACATCCTATTCTTTACCACAACATCCTTTTCTCCTGTATGCTTCTTAGTAGCATTGTTTACTTTGGTCAGGCAGTGCTTATTACATCCACATTCAGTGTTACTTTTCCCAGCACCAAAAATAACAAGTATCTACTAAACTTGATGCAGTGGCTTTGGTTTTGGTTTACAATCTAGAGAATGATTCCCCCTTTCCCTGCACCATCCCTAATAACTACCAATTAACATTAATCTCTGTATATCTATTTTTGTTTTCTTATAAAAGTGGAATATACAGTATCTCTCCTTACGTAATTGGCTTATTTCACTTAGCATTGTATTCTCCAGATCCATCCATGTCATAATGTTTTGTGGACTCATCATTGTCCTTTATGGTTGCATAGTGTTCCATTGTATGTATGTACCACACTTTGTTTATCTATTTATCTGTTGAAGGCCACTTAGGCTGTTTCCATTTTTTTTTTTTTTT
>NW_006921949.1:2881852-2891464 GCF_000298275.1 Orycteropus afer afer
TTTTTTTTTTTTTTGGTCTGCTTCCTCAGATTATCAGCTCACTGCTAAGAATCTAAGGAAATGTAAGAGAGGAAACATAAGAAAGACCTGAGACTTAAACTCCAAATCTCTTAGCTACCAAAGTAAATAAGTCAATAAATACTACAGAGCTGTAGTCTAGTAAAGGAGAACATCCAGACACAGTAAAGTTGAAGTTCCTTTTACGTTACTTCACCCCTTTATTATTTTTTGTATATAGAGATTTAGAAAATTTGTATAACTCTGAATTATTAGGTATGATGTTTTATTTTATTAGGTTGGAATGAAATACAGAAACCTAATCCTGAAACCTGGGGGATCTCTGGATGGCATGGACATGCTCCAGAATTTCTTGAAACGTGAGCCAAACCAAAAAGCGTTCCTAATGAGTAGAGGCCTGCATGCTCCATAACCTGGGGATCTTTGGCGGCGGCCCATGTCTGGAGGACAAGTCGACATCACCATGTGTTACTGGCCTAGAAACTGAAGGGAGTTTTGGGAATGAAAATTAAAATTTATATTGACTTTGTTTCAGTTTGTACTTTTTAAAATGATACAAATGTAAATGGAATTACAAATACTGTGACCTAGGAAAAGACCCACTCAAAAAAAATTATACTATAAAATTTCGTAAAAATGAATTTGATTTCTTTTTATAAAAGATTCATATGAATGTAATTTGATTTTTTACTATAATGTAAGAGGGCTAAGAATTTTTCAATTGAATCATATACATTATATAATTTGATCCATATTCTATTTTGAAGTTTTGTACTTGGGATTTCTGAACCGATAAATGATTCACTGCATATTCGTCTTGTAAATATTTTCTTGGACCCTGTATCAACTTTGATTTTCTTTCCACAATACAGTGTGACCTTTTTGCCTGTATACTTTAGGGTCGGGGGACTATTCTCAGTAATGCATTTATCTTTGTCTACCAGGCCTCATAATTTCCAACTTTCTGCCATACATGAATTATGTGCTTCCGTTGGGTTTGTCTATAGCCCAGTCAGAGAGTAACAAACACAAGTTTTAACTGAACTGGCCTGATGTATATAGCAAGTTTTGTATCTTGATTAAACAGTTAGCACATTCCCACTGCCATATATAAGACTCTCAGACCTTTTGAAATATTTGCAGATTAAAATACTAAAGAAAGTCTAAGGGTATTTTTCTAGTCTCGCTTTTTAAATAACCGATAGGGACTTCACCTCTTTTACTACACACACAAACTGTCAGGTAGACAAGTCACAATGGCTATTGAGAGTGCCATGTGAAGAGAGCTAACAGCTAATGGGGAGTACAAAGAGTTCTGAAACTCCACGTGTGTTCTGGACAGAATCTTTTGAAGCCAGATGCTCTGGACCCCATGGAGAACAGGCTCTTTGGTAGCCTGTTTTGTCTGGTGATTTTTTTGTTTGTTAGTGTAAATGAACCTTTGGATCTCTCTTTAACTGTCTTTACTGTTGGCCCAAGTTCCAATTCTACAGCAGACTAGTAAAGTCACAGTACTAACTTTTCCTCTAGAAGTCTGTTTGAAAAAAAAAAAAAAAGAAACCAAGACAGAATAATCCAAAAACAAAACAAAAACAAAAAACTTTTGAGTATGCTTTGCATAGATCTTGTTGCTTCCCAGTGTATATTGGAGGTGTACTTTACTGGCCAACAACAAAATTAGAACCTTCCTATCCTTTTGGCCAAATAGACTTTGGTACACTAAATAAGAATTATTATGGTAAGTAATAAAATTTTAGATAGCAGGAAGAATGACGAGCTCTGGAGACCCAGAAGGAAAGTCTGAAATGATTATTGCTAAGCAAATACCTTAAACTTCTGCATGAAATTCTGCCCTCTCTCCAAAGACAATTTGTCCAGCCCTTTCTCCCGCATACTCAAACCAGCATCATCTCTGGTCCCCAAAGCTGTTTTTGTAGTGTTTGCAACCTGAATAGTTTTCTTATATCCTTTTTGTTGTTGTTTAGACTGTTCTCAGTTTCAACAAAAACTCTCTTCAGCTTTTTCTATTACCCAATGTATCTTCTCAATGATAATGTTAACATTTTAAATCCTAACCTATTTCACATGGGAAAACTAATCATTGCTGCACGCAATAAAGTTACATTATGATCCTTGAAGATGAACTCCTATTTCTTCCATACCTTAATGTTAAAACTGAAATGCATAAGACAGCAAAAGCATTCTTACATTCATTTTATTTAGGGTCCACATCTGATCCTTAAAATCGACCAATGAGCAGCAACAAAATTAAATCTTCACCAAAAGAAATATTCTCTAGCATGTTCAGAAGTAAGCTATTTTTTAAAGCCTTTTTTTGAATGTCGACATCCATTTGCTTTCTTTTTTTTTTTTGTTTTGCTTCATTTTTACAATCAGAGCATGGAGTGTCACTGAGGCACAGTGAATAGTGGATAACTGTAAAAATTGTAATTGGGCAAACTTGCACTTCAGATATATGCACTGGGCCACATATGATAGTCTCCCTTGGTTATTGAACCAGACAATTCATGATTTAGGTCTTAAGGGTCTTGTTATTTCACTGAGGGCAAGCTCTTTTTTTTTTTTTTTTTTTTTTAATTGTGATTTGTGACAGTTGACAGAGCAAATTCATTTTCCATATAGCAGTTCATACACATTTTGTCTCATAACATTGACTGCAATTCTCCACAATGTAATAGCTCTCCTCCCACTTTCTCCCCATAGTTACCTCTTCCATATGTCCTTCTCTCCCCTGCACTCCCACCCTCCGACCCTGAGCTATCTCCCTGTACAAACACTGCCCTTCTGTTCTCCCATGATTGATGGCTCCAGGGAGTATATCTACCTGATATAAATGTTCAGCCCATATGCATGTCTATTATTTGGCTGGAAGTTACAAGAGTGAGTTCAATTCCAGACCTGAAGGGTAGTTAGCGGCCATAGTCTCCGGGGTCTCATCAGGCTCTAGCAGACCACCACACCTCTTTTTTTATGATTTTGAGTTTTGTTCCACATTATTCTCCCACCCTATCCAGGATCTCCTACACCGACCCCCCTCTGAGTGGTTGACAGTGGTAGCCAGGCACCATTTAGTTCTTCTGGTCTCATGGTCATTTAGGCTGAGGATCACGTGGTCTACCAGTCCCTTAGACTAATTGTTTCCATGCATCTTTGTGTTTCTTAATTCTTCTTTGCTCTGGATGAAAAGGGACCCATTGTTGCATCTAGATGGCCGCTTGCAAGCTTTTTTTTTCATTTTAGGAAAATATTTGTATGGTTCTTTGCTTGCAAGCTTTTAAGATTCCAGTCACTACTCACCAAAGAAGGATGTAGGACAATGTTTTGTGTAGTATGTTATGCCAATTGAGCTTGATGTCCTGAGCCCACAGGTCCAGCTACTTACTCCATCTGGGTAGCTGGCTGTGGCCAAGAAGTCACCGCAACCTTGTCTAAGGGCAAGTTTTTGAACATCTTCTGCTAGTAGTATAGCAGCCATGATTCTTAGAGGTTTAATTTTAAGATACTTCAGAACTCAAAAACCAAATTCACTGCCATAGAGTTGATTTCTACTCTTAGTGACCCCCACTGGGTTTCAAAGGCTGTAAATCTTTGTGGAAGTAGATTGCTCCATCTTCCTTCCACAGAGCAGCTGTTGGGTTTGAACTGCTGACCTTCTGGTTAGCAGCGAAGAGTCCTTGGCTACACCATGAGAGTTCCTTCAGAGAAGAGAAAAAAAATGTCCTGATGTTATGCCACCTAATACAGACTTTTTCCTTCCAGTGTAAATGTCGCATGTTTCCAAGATTTAAAAAAAAAACAAAACTCGGTATCATTAAGAGTTATTACTTGTGCTGTTTATAACAAGATTTTGCCTTTCTAAAGCTAATATGATTAAAGTTGGATGTCTGTAGCTCTTCAGACTAAAAAAACTACATCATGTAAGAAGCTAAAATTGAGAAAACAGCTTTTTAAAGAAAAAACACTGAGATGTTTTTGTACTTTTAAAAGCCTTAACAGGGAATGACTTAATTTTTCATTTTGCCATGTAGCCTTTAGTCTTTGTGTATGAATTAAAGTTATATGGAGATTCTGCCTCTCCACTGGATTAGCTGTTTGCATATGGCCTTTTTTTTTTTTTTTAATCATTCACATGAAAAATTTTTCATGCTCGGAGAAAATTGCAATAAAATACTAATCCCTCAATCCAGATTTAAGGATATTTAACGGAGCCCCAAAGAGAGGTAATAAGAAGTCCTATCTCCTTTGAATAGACACAGAGTTAGTTAGCTAAGGCTTTTTCCTCCCTCAGCACTCATTGTGACAGTTACATGTCTCCTGTCTGAATATGGATAGCCCCTAAAAATTGAAAATGCTTTCTATTATTAATGTTTGGTGAGAATAAAAGCAAAAGAGACAGGCCTGTTTTCATGTCAATGTCCAAAGTTAAATTTTCAGTGATTTTTAGGGGAGAAATTTTCATTGGAAACAAATCCACATAGCTAAGTGATGATGTAGCATCAACTGTACCAAGGTAAAGGGTAAGAGGTTGTAAAATGTAAATACTAGATCAAAATAGTCTTTCCCAACATACCCACACATACCGTAAATAGAAGCTTTGTAAAAACTGGGGCTATGAACACAACCTCCCCCACCAGTGTGTGATTCTTGAGTTTTTATTTGGTTAGAGTCATCTTGTCTTTCCCTGATAAAACGTCTGATACATCTGTTTATGTGCAAGAAAAGGGAAGGGGTGAATCTGAAACAGACTTTCTTGTTTCTGCTCCTATGAGCTGGCACTGTTCTAGCTGCTTACTATTTCATAGAGCCCGGAGGCTCACCTACACTTTTAATCTCTTAATGAAATGTCTCTAGCATTTGTCATGGGAGCAGCTGAATGGCTAAGTATGGTTTAAAGGAACAGTGTTTCTTGAAACCAGTAGTCACTTGACATCTTTATTGACATCTTTATGGCTAATATGGAGGATATGACTGGATAGTAGTATAGCCAGGTGGATTCCTGGCTAATGAAACATCCCAGCCTAAGGGAGTCGAATAATGATTCACTGCTTTAGATGAAGATACAAGGAATTCCATAGAAAGGTATTATCAAATGTACAAACAACAGAACTGGAATGATTAGATGTGATGACATTATTAAGATTTAAAATCATTTCAAAGCTAAGACAAATTTAAGATGAAATGGGACACATTCTGTTGCAAGGTAAAAGGAAGGGTGTTATGGATTGAATTGTGTTCCCAAAAAATATGTATTGAAATCCTGCCCCCCATACCTGTAAATGTTACCCTGTTTGAAAATAGTGTTTTCTTTGTTATGTTAGGACACATCTGAGTAAAAACCAAAGAGCCAAACCCATTGCCCTCAGATTGACTCCAACTCATCTTGACCCTGTAACAGGCTAGAACTGCCTTATATGCTTTCCAAGGCTGTAACTTTTTCAGTAGCGTACTTCTTCATCTTTCTCCTGTGGCAGGTTGGTTCGAACTGCCAGCCTTTTGGCTAGAGTGCTTAAGGCACTGTAGCACCAGGGCTCCTTGTACCTGAATAGGCAGATTCTAAATCTAATGGCTTCTGAGTTATAAACAGAGCAGACTGTGCACAGAGATGCACATGGAGGAAGACAGATGCCCCGTGAGCATCCTTGTACAACCTAAGGAACACCCAGGGCTACCAGCAACAAAAGCATCTGCACAGCCAAGAACCTGATCGGGACTTTTCACTTCCATAACTGTGAGAAAATCTCTGTTCTTTAAAATCACCAAGTGTGTTATTTGTGTTATAGCAGCACTAGGAAACTAAGATAAGGGGAAACCTGAGTTGCTTGTGGTACTCAGAAAAAAAGACCTGGCAGTCTAATATACCAAATTCCAAATAAATCCTACAGTACAGCATACCCAGGAGGAGAGAATAACAGAAGGAAAGAACTAAAGCCCTTTAAAAGTATGTTGATGGGCATATGTGTCCAGATCAAAAAAGAACCCCTCTGTACTCTGATATGGTAAGATCAATCGCAACTAGAATATCATGTTCCATTCTAGTTGTCACACTATAACCTGACTTGGACCAAGTGTAGAGTGTTTGGAAGAGCAGGAACAGGATGGCAAAGACTTTAAAAATCTTTTTCAAGAGTAATACGTAAAACAATTAGGAAAATTTAGTTTGGAGACGAAAAAGTTAGAAATACGTATGATAGCTGTTTTCAAATACTTAAAGGATATGGGAGAGGGAATAGGTTTATTCTGTATTGCCTTAGAAGGCACGGCTTAGAAAAACAGTTGGAAGCTTTAAGGAGGCTTTAAGTCAGTGTGAGGAAGAGGTTTCTAATTTATCAATATTGTTGATTAACAATAGATTCAGCCTGTTATTGGGTGTTCAACCCAAACCTGTAGCTGTTAGAGGTGCTACAGAGGGAATTCCTCCCTTGATTAAACATTCATACCAGATCAGCTTTGAGGACTTCTCCAAAGCTTAAGATGATGAGAAAAACATCACTCAAGTGAAACATTTACATTGCTGGATCTCAGAAATGGCATTTAGATCATTGTAACTCCCTCATAATACGGCTTCCCTTTAAGTGTTGTCTTACTTCCCATCTGTAATGAACCAGTGCTTAGACGAGGTTAGTTATCAGGTTAATTATCTACTTGTGAGTAATCTGGGAACTGAGGATGTAAGGCTAACAGTTGTATGTGACCAAGTATATATATATAACATAGCCAGAGTGTCTTACAAAATGAATAAAGTTTCATCTTCCTCCCTTACAGGAGTTACAGTTGCTCTCTGCCTAATCCACCCACCACTATCTTCATCACTCATACACAGGCAAAAATCTGACTCAGAAGCCCAGGTTTATTATCCATATACTCCACCATATTGTGATCCCTTTGAGTCATTATTTCTGTCCTCTGTCCTACATAGTCATTGACTCATAGTAAATAATTCATGAAGTTTATTAAATAAATATACCTTCTTTGAAATTATCTTTTGTTATCAAGGTGCATTTTTCTACAATGAGTGCAAAATACCTGATTTGCAAATGAATCTAACACCACATAGATACGGTCTTTTTCTACCTGCTAGGGGCAGATTTCAGCATGAAGGGCCCTTTTCCTGTTAGTGAACTAGAAGTGTTTCTGCAGGAAGTAGATGAAAGAAAATACTTTCTGTGAAAGAAAATTTGGAGAGGGGGGTGTTTCCAAAAGATTCCTTCATTTCTTTCTATGATTACGTATTCTAAATTTAGGAATTCGTAATCTTGAATTTCCATGTCCCTAGCAGGGTTATATGAAGAAGAATGTGGCATCAGGATTGGAGGAAGACTGATTAACAACCTGCAATATGCAGATGAACTGTTTACTTTTCTGGGAAGAGGGTCCTTAGCTTTTATCAAGAAAATTTAAGAACTATCTTAACTAATTTGTTATCAAACTTTTAAAATTCACTTCACAAAAACATACATGTTTTTTGTATCTGGCACTTTGTTTAGCACTGAGAATAAAAAATGACAAAAAACCTTGAACTCAAGTTGTTCATTGTAGTGAGGGAAGGCATGTTCATTCATAATACATTGAGAGAAATTTTAAAAATATTGTATATAGAGCTGCTCTGATGTTTTTCCTAAACACCAGTTGACTTAATTATGCAATTAGTCACAAAATTGTATATGGTTACTGTTTTGGTTCTTCAGCATCACTGTAACAGAAACACCACAGGTGATGGCTTGAGCAAACTGGGATTTATTCTCTTACAGTTTAAGAGGCTAGAAGTCTGAGTTCAAAGTGCCAGTTCTAGGGCCTGGAGGAGAGCCCCTCAACCTTGGGCTTCAGCTCTGCCTCTTGCTACCAGCCCACTGAAGCTGACGGCTTCTCTTAGACAGCTCTTGGCTGCTGTGGCCGACAAACCCAAGGATGGCAAGTAAAATGGCACAGTCCAAGATTATCAAGCAACATAGCAGGCCACTACTTCAAGTCCCAAGGTCAGCAGACAACATGGCAGGCTACTCATTGATGACTCAGCCAAGTGCAGGATCCAGATGTTCCAAGAAGCTTGAGACCTTTCTCAAAGCTACTCCTCATATAGTGGGAGCAGACCACATCCCTAAGACAGCTACTTAGCTGCTCACAGTAGATTCCACCATGGAGTTGATTACCAGTCTCTTCATGGGGAATCACTACATCCACTTGCTCCACCACTAAAAACCAGGCCCAGCCAAGTTGACACATAACCTTAACTACATCATTTACCATGCCATCTGCCACCACAGACTTTTATTTTAATCAAAATATTTTTTTTTTCCCTACATTTCACCAGTGGAACTAAATGGACTTCTTCCATCTCTGTTATATCCAGGAATTTATTTGGTCCTGTGGTTAAATGGTTCACAAATGAGATGAAAATGTTCACTTTAACTATTTATGTATTATGGTCAAGAGCGTATAAACCTATAGCCATTAGAGGAATGATGTGAGCCTCTTCTTAACCTGATAAGCATTATATATTTAAGAGACATTGGTGTATCTTATCATTCTAGAAAATAGTCTGTGAAAATGACCACTGACTGTGGTTCAGAATTAGTCAGTGTTTCTTACTTCCTCCTTCCCGAGTGTAAAAATTTTTCCATTATTTAGGAAAAGCACCCAACTAGTCAATTCTTTACTGCATATTATTTGTAAATTCCTTTTATAGGGATATCAACTAATTAAGCAAATCAATAAAAGACTGTAAAAGCTTTAGAGTTCCAAGGTCCATTGCAAGGATTGGAACTGGACTTTAAACTTGCACCCCATTATTTCTATTTCTTTAAATAATCATACATTTCAGAGAGCCTTATTTCTATGCATCAGACCTATGTATTTTATTTTATTGGATTTTACTTATTCATGTAATTATTTACATTTTTGATGAGATAGTAAATGCACATATTACACAACTCAAAGGATACAAAAGACAGTGAAAATTAAATCTCCCTCTCATTTTTGTCCCTTTGGGACCCAGATCCCCTCCCCAGAGGCAAACAGATTTCTGTATATCCTTCCAGAGATATTCTACACATATATAAAAAAATATATCTTCCTCACCCTGAAAAAGTAGCATCCTATACACTGTGTTTTGTATCTTCTTTATCTGTATTTTTATATCTGCCACATTTTAATTAATGATTGCTCTGGTGGCATAGTGCCTAAGGCATTTGATTGCTAACCATAATGTTGGTGATTCAAGCTCAACAGCCACTCCACAGAAGGAAGACTGGGCAATCTACTTCTGTAAAGATTCACCACCTTGGAAATGCAAAGGGAGTCGCTATGAGTCAGAATCAACTCGGCAGTGAGTTTGGTGACTCATTTTTTTTTCTTCCCCAAATATTCCATTGTATGAATGTACAGTAATTTATTTAAACGATCCTCTATTGATAACCATTTAGATTTTTTTTCACTCTTGTTGTTGTTGTTGTTGTTGTTATGTGCCGTGGAGTAGGACTCGACTCATACCGACCCCTCCTTGGGTTTCCAAGGCAGTATCACTACGGAAGTAGATTGCCCCATCTTCCTTCCGAGGAGTGGCTGGTGGGTTTGAAC
>NW_006921949.1:2891564-2915329 GCF_000298275.1 Orycteropus afer afer
CGACCCCTCCTTGGGTTTCCGAGGCAGTATCACTATGGCAGTAGATTGTCCCATCTTCCTTCCGAGGAGTGGCTGGTGGGTTTGAACCGCCAGCCTTCTGGTTAGCAGTCAAGTGCCTTAGGCACTATGCTACCAGAGCTCCCATTTTCACTCTTAGGAGATTACAAATAATTCTGCTATGATTATCCTTGTAAATAGTTCATCTTCCACATTTGCCATTATATGTGTTAATACTTTTTTAAAAAACTGTCTTACCAGTTCGAAGGGCATAGGTGTTTTAAATGTCAATAGATATTGTCACATTAGAGTGATGTTTCTTAATATTGCTTACCAGAGCAACACTGAGGCATTCACTCAGGTAAATGAAGAAAAATGATGAAAGCAAGCAAAGCAAAAACTCTCCGTCTTGGTATTTATGTCATTGGGTGATGAAGACTAAAGGTTACTTCCTTTAGAAAGTAGTAGGAGTGATTCCAGACAGGAATTTTCTATCTCTCCTTTAATGATTGAGTAGGTCATAAAAGGAATGCAAGACTTCAACCAGAACAAGGTAGTCATCAGTTCCTTTGTATTCATGGCAAAGTGGGGAAAACTGAAAGATTCACTTTGTCATTCCTGTCCCAGATCAGATGCTTTTCTGTGGTCTTAAACATTTGTGTGACTGATAAGTGGGACTTGTGTTGTAGTTCACAATGGAATCACTGTTCTAAACATGCACATGACCCACTCTGTCTCAGCTTCAATTATAAAATCTTCAGCGAGAGGCTATTATCCTCTGTTTTGTTCAGTCAGGACACAGAAGTCAGTGAATTTCCTGCTGGGATCAGGTGGCAAGAGAGAAATTTCTCAGAATTGTCCATCAAGCCCTTCTACATCTTAGTGTGTTTCCTCGTTTTCAGGGCCACCTGTTCTGCAACCATTTGATTAAATTACTGAAAGGTGACCCAACTTCGCAGTCCTAATTCTATCTTAGTTAAGGGTGGGGAAGTAGAAGTAGTTTAATGATGACTTTATCTAAATGAAGACAGAACCTTAAATTCATCGACTGAGTCCTGTTTTGTTATTTTCATGTCATTGACTTTGACAAGCTACAAACTGGAATGTAACCAGCCCTAGGAAGCATCTCTTTCACTCCTGCCCTCCTTTCCTTTTCCTTTTCCTTTTCCTTTTTTTTTTTCTTCCAAAAGTCCAATTAGATGGCTGGAAGATTCTGCGCAAATATCTCCCAATCCCACAGGAAGATGTCAGAGATCTGCACGCAGATCAAGGTGCTTTTTAATTTGGGAGTGGGGGCTTGGAGGGCTTTTCTTCACAACACCCCGGTGTTAAATTACAGTCAGTGTTCTAATGCCTGCAGGCTAAATGAGAGTTTGAAGGAATGGGCATGAGGGTAAATTAGACACAGTTACTCCTAAAAATAAATACTGTTTTTAAATGTCTGTGAAGAAGACAGAAGTCTCAAAGATTGGACGTCCTTCATAAGACATTAAAAAATTTTCAAAGAAGATTACAAACTTGTTCCAGGAAAACCTGGTTGCTACCTGGCTGACCTTTCTCTATTAAAGTCCAGGTTAAAGAGGAGAAAAAAAGCTAGTTAAAGCCATCTTGTTTTATATGGGTGATGTATACTCATGTTAAACCTTAGGAAGGCCTGTTTAATTCATCTGTCTATACAGAAAGTTTCTTAGTATCCTATCAGAATTCAGCTGGGGTGTGTTAAAACAGCAACACACTGTTTTCTCTGGTGCCAGTAGACAAAATGTCAATACGCCTGC
Source organism: Orycteropus afer afer (assembly GCF_000298275.1). NCBI lineage: Eukaryota > Metazoa > Chordata > Mammalia > Tubulidentata > Orycteropodidae > Orycteropus > Orycteropus afer. The sequence continues at coordinate 2,893,340 of NW_006921949.1, forward strand.
TGCATTCCTCTGGGATAATAGAAATGAAGTCATTACATTAGAAAGTGAATCATGTGCCCAGGATACACTTCTCTCACCCTGAGCACACAGTCTCTCTCCTGAGTCTGATCTAGCAGCTATGAGTGTTCTATGGAAGTGCCACTTAAGGACATTGAGGTTTTATGATATTGGACACAGCAATGATAGTGGTAAGTGAGGATGCTGAAGTGCAGATGTGCCTGTCAGAAAGTAAATACTGGAAGGGCAGTGTTAGAATAGAGGGCCAAGAACTTGATACAGGCAAGTGCTGACTGTGAAGCAGGCCTTCCAACCAGTTCATTCCTGTTCGATCTCCTGCTGAGAATTTGCCTGGGAATCTTGTTGAAATGTATATTTTGATTCAGTATATCTGGGATAGAGAGACAAGTTCTCAGCAGTGGGGACATGAGCCAGGATGAACCGGTTCAAAGCCTTACAGTGAACAAGGACAACTTCAGGCACCTAAAGGACACACACACATTCAAAAGAAAAGATTGTTCAGTTTCAAGGATCTTAATTAAATTATTATTTTAATTCAAGATGAGTTGAAGTTTGACTCTTCAAAAGTATTCTGAGGAAACATCTAAGTTCTTCCAAAGAATGTTCAGATCTTTTAACTGTTAATAAAAGCCATGAGTCAGAAGAAAACTCTTAAAAACTTCCTTACCACCTCTTATGCATAAAAACTTTCGTAGTCATGTTTTAATGCAACGTCACCAAAGTTGCCTTTTACTGTACATGCCAGAAAGATCTGGCTGTCATCTTAAGACCTTAGAGGAAGAAGTAAAGGAAACTGTTTGCAGATTTGACAGCCTTTGTAACATTTTTAAACAGCCCAATCAATAAACAAAAGGAAAACTTGTGTGGCCCAATTGTCTAGGAACCTATCATCAACATAAATAACTTTCCCCAATCAGAGTTTTCTGTCTTATATCTTAGAAATTATCATTTTTTCCCATGATTTTTATCTTGAATATTTCCTTGTGCCTGCAGAGCTCCCCCACCCCGTCCCTACCTTCATGTACACTCCCGCTTAACCCACATTCTTTGAGTAAATAAAAATATACTTTCCTGCTGGGTGTTTCTTTTGATTCTAAAACATTTAAAAGGTAACTGTGAAAAGTGGAAGAAATAAATGTTTACTCCCTTCTCATCTGGATTTTCACAGAACAAAGCTGCAAGAAAAAACACTGTAATACTAGTCAGCATGCATTTTATTTCCTCTTGTTCCTCTTGCTCTGCTTAGGATTAAATGTTCCCTTTGTCCTCAACCAAAATGGAAATATGATCTCATGTTTGTTTATTGTGTTGTCTTTCCATTTCCTAGGTCAACAGGGTGTAAATTTTCATCTACTGACATAGCTTCTTCCCCCAAGCACAGGGAAACTCTTCAGGGAGCTGCTGTAAGCGTATCCAAGTGCAGCTGAGCCTCTTAGGTAGATACTGAATAAAAATAGAGTGGTACTTTAATATGCAAAAGTGGCATCATTCAGTAGAGTCATCTCTGCATTGCAGTAAGGTCCAAGGATTCTACTAGACTGGGTGGCCAAATACTAAACTAATTGCTTACCAAAGCTATTCTTAACACTTCTCATCTTAGGATTTCTCTAGTGAGAAGGGATATATTCCAATACCCATATAAAATGCAGAATTCTGATCACTTTATATATTAATCAAGTAAGAAATTACCAAGAAAATATTACCTTAAATCAAATAACAATTATGAAGAAAACAAGTGTCTATATACCCATATCCATTGCCATCGAGTTGATTCAGACTATTAGCAGCCCTATAGGACAGACTAGAACTGCCCAGTAAGGTTTCCAACGTTGTAAATCTTTACACAAGGAGACTGCCACATCTTTCTCCCACGGAGCGGCTGATGGGTTTGCTGTGCAGGTGAGTGCTAAACCACTGTGCCACAAGGGCTCCTTAGTGTCTGCATTTGTTGTTGTTGTTATTTGCCATCGAGTCGGCCCCGACTCATAGCGATCCCTCCTTGGGTTTCCGAGGCAGTATCACTACGGAAGTAGGATTGCCCAACCTTCCTTCCGAGGAGTGGCTGGTGGGTTTGAACCGCCAGCCTTCTGGTTAGCAGTCAAGTGCCTTAGCCACTATGCTACCAGAGCTCCCAGTGTCTGCATATCTGTGTTTATTATTTTTTTATTTTTATTATTTCTTTTCACTGTCATTTCTCTATGCCCAATAAATAATAAAATATATTTCAAAGGAGAAAACAGGCTCATTTAAATAAAACATATAAAGACAGAGCTAAGGTATTCCATGATATAAAAAAAAAAAAAAGTCCAAAGCAGTAATTTTTCTCATTTTACAATGAGAACAGTTCAAGAGACTAGAGAGTCATATGTATTAAAAATGTAAGGAAAAATTATGATGCTTCTGTAACCAACAATGCCATTCTATTTTACACCTATCAGATTGGCAGCAATCTGACACTACCTGTTAAGGTTGAAGATGAGCACACTCAATAAATAGTTCTACTCCAAGGTATAAACCATCAGAAAAGCTTTTCTGCATATGCACCATGAAATATTTACTACAGTGTTCACAGTGGCTTTGTTTACAATAGCAAAACACTGAAAACTACCAAAATATCCATTAACAGAAGAGTGAGTAATGCATATCTTCATTATGTGTATGATTACACAGGTGTATAAATTTGTTCAAATTCATTGACATACACAATTAAATGAATGCATCTTATTGTGTACCAATTAAACCTTAATAAAATACATTTTTTAAAAAAAGGAATTTTAGCAATTTGCCTAAGATCCCAATATTTGCAAAGTGGCAAAGCCATAATGCAAACCCAGTTGTTCTTGATTACAAAGCCTATTGTCTTTGTATGACTTTATGCTGCCTCCCCAATCTTTTTCATACCCAGTTTCCACAACTGCACCTAGAGTTCTGCCACAATACATGAACTCATTTGTTTGCAGATCACCCATATCTGGAACAGGCAATACATGTTTGGGACCCTCTCTCACATTTTTAAAATCTTCAAAAAGATGAGATTGTAACATGATTGGAAAGCATTTATTTCCCTTCCAGGAGACATGGTATAATGCAAAAACACAGCTTGTATCCTAGGACCAGAGCCTTTACCTCCCAGAGACTCAGATTCCAGATCTAAAATCAGAATAATAAAACTTACCTGGGATGATGATCAGTTTTATATCAAGTTGGCTAGGCTATAAAACCAAAACCAAACCCACTGGCATCGAGTTGATTCCAACTCATGGTGATCCCCATAGATCTTTACATAAAGCTTTACAGAAGCAGACTGCTTCATCTTTCTCCCAAAGAGCAGCTGGTAGTTTCAAACTGCTAAGCTTTTGGTTAGCAGCCAAATCCCTTAAACACTGCACCACCAGTTATTCAATTAAGTACTAATCCAGGTGTTGCTAGGAAGGTCTTTTTTAGATGTTGTGAAAGAGCACTCTAAAACTGAGGTGCTTGGCATAACTAAAATGGCTGACACAGGTCTGGATGGACTCCATTTCATCTTAAACATTTGCTTCTGCTTGTAAAATATGAGCACTACTTTCAGGTAAACAAGTCATATTTTGTAAACAAATGTGGTTTTGTTTGCTTCCAGTAAGTGTATGCAGATTGTTCTCAGAAAAATGCTTGCTCTCAGGATCAATGAGTTTGAAAATCAATTAACTGATATGAAGAAATGTCTGTGTTTGTGGTTGCAGTCACACTAGCCTTCTTGTATGAAATCCCTGTTTTCCTTTGTGAATGTGGGAGCACTTTATGATTTCACATGGTGCTGCCCCAACTCAAGTTGTAATATTCCTCAATAAAATGCATTTCTTTTCTGCTCCTCCGAATAAGAATTTTTTCCTTTAACAATGTGATTAACATCTATACTCAGGGACAATCTACATTTCCCAGGAAAGAGGATTATCCTGGATAATTGGGTAGGTCAAATCCAATCAGCTGATAGGCCTTAAGAGTAGAACTGAGGTTTCCCTGAGGAAGAAGAAATTCTGTTGTGGACTTTAGCTTCAGCTCCTACCTGAGAGTTTCCAGCCCACCCCCTTCATAACAGCCTTGCCTATGAATTTCAGACTTGCCTAGGTACACCCCAAATTTACAAAAAAAAAAAAAAAAAGGCCCAATTCCTTGCAATACACCTAGTAAAACTGATGTGAGAATTTAATGAGGTCATATAAGAAAAGCACTCAGGAATGCCAAACAAATGTGAGTTCTTCCAATTATTAGTATCCTGGGACTAATTAGTCTCTTTAAGTATTGATGTTGCTAACCAAACTTAGGGTGTTCACAGGGATGAACCCTGAATAATTATGGGTATGTTATCATCTCTTCCCTCTTCCCACCTATGAAAGACTGTGTTTTGTATTGGTCTCTATCCCCAAATTACCCCCACACTAGAGCCCTGCCCTATTTCTCTAACCCTTGTCTCATTGCTTACCCTTTGACCTGAGTGGTCACTACCATCTGAATTCCTTGATACTGTGCCCAGCCTACCTTATTGGAAATGTAGTGCTCACCATTTCTAGAATTGGATTGATTATGTCCATTGGATACTACATACAAAGTTCTGTGCTTGTTGCAGCTGTCTAGACCTCTAGGGTCAACCTTGGCAGCCAGGTCCATTTTGCTCTCCAAGCTTGATGGCAGATCTTAAATCTTTCCCATCTTACCAATTCCATGTAACCACTAGCAGTGCATCATGATACATACAATAATAGATGGAGAAGATCAGAGCTTTGAACTGGTTCATTCTGGTTTGATGTCCTGCTGAGAATTTGGTTCTTATAAATGCCCTTATAGATTTTTAGGTATACTAAGAATTGACTGGGGATTTTATTAAAACATACATTCTGATTCAGTGTATCTGGGGAATGCAAATTCTCCCAGGGGTCCAGCAGAATGAATTGGTTGGAAGCTCTGAGGAAGATCAATTCCAATTCAACATGAGTGCTCAACCATGGAAGAGAGGACAGGCTTTTTCCAAAAGCAGGTAGGACCCACTTTATCAGAGTTAAAATTGAAAATATTCAAGATCTATGTAACTAATTTCAGAAATCAAATTTGCTTAATTTTCAACTAGCTAGTCTGTTGGGAGCTCTGGTAGCACAGTGGTAGCATAGTGCCTAAGGCACTTGACTGCTAACCAGAAGGCTGGTGGTTCAAACCCACCAGCCACTCCTCAGAAGGAAGATGGGGAAATCTACTTCCGTAGTGATACTGCCTCAGAAACCCAAGGAGGGGTCGCTATGAGTCGGATCCCACTCGATGGCACATAACAACAACAACAAGTCTATTATATTATCCATAGTTTTCACCCATTCAGTCCATGCAGCTAAATGCTGCATATGCTAAATTCTGTAATTCTGAAATACCCGTGAGAATGGGAGAATGAATGGTAAGTATATACAGATATTTATTTAGTTACTCATTTTAGTCATGAATTTCAACTTCCTTCATCACAAAAACCTTACACCGAAGTTGTGAACAGCTACCAAGAATGACTATCTGAGATTCCTTTTCTCTCCCCACTTCTCCCCTGATAAAGTTGCCAGGTTATGAATGTCCAACTCACTGGTGTCTCATACTTACCTTTTAATATTATGTAAATTTGCTCTCACTGTGAAACAACTAACCCAGTCCCTATGGGCAACAAATTCTTTATCACAATCACCTACACTTGCTGCCTATGCAGCTTTTAAATCACTAAAAAGGCTTCAAGCCTTTTCTTGCACTAAAACAAACAAAAAAGCCCAAACCCACTATCATCTAGTTGATTGTGACTCACAGCAACCTTATAAGATAGAGTAGGAAACCCCACAGGGTTTCCAAGGCTGTAAATCTTTATAGAAACAGAGTGCCTCATCTTTCTCTCAGGGAGCAGCTAGTGGGTTTGAATTACAACCTTTTGGTGAGCAGCCAAATGCTTCAACCACTGAGCCACCAGAGCTCCTTTTTTTCCACTAAAGCAAGGCTAAATAAAAAACACATGCACCTGTTTTAAGTTACATACAATTTGTTTGTTGAGGCATTTGTTAGTTTGCATATTCATTTGGAGAGACTCCATAGCATCAGAAGTCAGGTTGGCTATAATCTTTAAGGAAGCAGCTCAACAGGCCTGGATCTTCTGTGGTGCTGCTGGGTAGGTTCGAACAGGCAATGTTTGGGTTACTTGTGAAGTACAGACTGTCTGTGCTACCTAGGAAACTTTACCTACAAATTGTTAAAGACACAGTTGGCACGGATCTTAGTTTGTACCCTGTGACTGCCTGCTCTTACTAAAGCAGTGATTGAAACAAAATCACACAACGGAAAAGTCGTAATTATTCCTAGACCGAATGGTCCACCTGAAATAGTTATATTCTTGATCAGATCACTTAATGTCCTTGAACTTCATGCAAAAATTGAAGAAACTGGACTAGTTGCCCTTTAAAGTCTCTTTTAGCTCTAAATTTAAGGAGCCTGTGTGCTCTAGGCTTGAGAATCAAAATGGTGCTTAATATACCCATTCACCTGAAGAAGGGTGAGCTACAATGCAGGTCATTGGAAGGCCTGTTTACATGGGGGAGGGCGGCACAGGGACATCCACTGCCATTGAGTCTATCCCGATTCACGGGGACTCCTTTTGAGTTTCTAAGGTTATAAATCTTTAGGAAAGTAGATTGCCTCATCTTCTTCCCACGGAGCAGCTGGTGGGTTTGAACCACCGACTTTCATGGTTAGCCGCCAAATGCTTTACCACCAGACCTCCTTTTAGTAGAAATGCTAAATTGCCTGGGTCTAACTCCTCGGAAGGAAGATGGGGCAATCTACTTCCATAGTAGAAAACTCTCAGAAAGAAGTCTCGCAAACCCAAGGAGGAGTCGCTATGAGTCGGGTCTGACTCAACGGCACATAACAACAACAACAACTGAGTGCCAGAAGGCTTGCAGTTCAAACCCACCAGCCACTCCTTGGGCAATCTACTTCCATAATGATACCGCCTCAGAAACCCAAGGAGGAGTCGTTATGAGTCGGGTCTGACTCAACGGCACATAACAACAACAACAACTGAGTGCCAGAAGGCTTGCAGTTCAAACCCACCAGCCACTCCTTGGGCAATCTACTTCCATAATGATACCGCCTCAGAAACCCAAGGAGGGGTCACTATGAGTCAGGTCCCACTAGAGGGCAAATAACAACAACAACAACAACAGAGTAGAGGCTGCAGCCCTCTTGTCTTTGCAGGACAACTCAGAGTTCTGTGGCCTGGCTCTTGGGTCCAGAGCAACTCCACCTCAGGACCCAACTCAAGCACTATCTATCCACCTTGTTTCCACCATTGTCCCAAGGAAAAACAGCAAAGGATTCTTTGGGACTGGGAGGTCCTCACTGTAATGAAGTTCTTCCATCAACAGAGTTGGAAGCTGCTCGCACCCCTGGGGAGAGGATCCCTGAAAAGGATAGAAACTAATCATAAAATTCAGGAGAGGGTTACATACTCTTTTTAAGACCAAGAGCCAAGATTGGTGAGCATACCTAAGAGAGTGATGTAGATTGGGGTCACACTAGTAGTTGCCTGCCCCCAGTCCAGTCCCTGATGAAGATAAAAACTGTTTTAAAAAGCCATACTACTTCTGAGTACCTAAAGGGCTATAATCATTTATAAGCCAGAGTATTTCTGGTTGACTAAAAGAACTGACAGGTCTGGAGTAAGCATTTGCCTGTCATTACCTCTACAACCTTTCTACCAGTTGTCTGATATAATCTGGAGAAGTAAGAGTCACGTATGAATTAACCTACTTAGAAAGGAATGAAGAGAAATAATTTAATTCCTATTAGCTTGGATTTAAGGAGCTCTGGTGGCACAGTGCGTAAAGCATTTGACTGCTAACCAGAAGGTTGGCACTTCAAACACACCAGCTGCTTCATGGAAGGAAGATGGGGCAATCTACTTCCATAAAGATTTACCACCTTGGAAATCCAATGGGGGTCACTAAGAGTAAGAATTGACTCAATGACAGTGGGTTTGGTTTTTTTTGGTTTGGTTTAGTTTAGATTAATGTCACCTTTATCTTGCAGTTTAGATCAGGCTGGTAGGAAAATATGAATTGAGGTGAACATAAGTTTTCTATTTACTAAAATCTATAGATATTTTTCTGATAAGAAGTTAGATCTTTCTTAATTGTGATAGAAATAGATCCTTCTATGAAGGAAACAATTGTTTTAAATTGGTATGTTTTAATTCTTTTTCAAGATAGAAGACCTGTATTTATGATTAAAGAGGTTATATGTGCTTCTGAATTATGGTGTTGGTGAAGAATATTTAATATACTTTGGACTGCCAGATGAACAAACAAATCTGTCTTGGAAGTGCAACTGGAATGCTTCTTGGAAGCAAGGATGGCTAGATGTACTTTGGTCACGTTGTCAGAAGGGATCAGTCTCTGGAGAAGGACATCATGTTTGGTAAAGTAGAGGAGGGTCAACAAAAAAGAAGAAACGTCTCAATGAAATGGATTGACAGAGTGACTGCAACAATGGGCTCAGACATAGCAATGATCGTGAGGATAATACAGGACCAGGGTTTCATTCTGTTTGTAGGGTCACTATGAGTCTGAACTGACTCAATGGCACCTAACAACACATGCTTACCATATAGTTTCAAAAAACATGAAAAGAATAAAAAAGTTAAATCACATGAAACACCACAACCCAGAGATAATCCCATTATTTTGTTGTACTTCCTCCAAGAATTTTGTCTATGCATGTAGAACCATATTTTTTAACAAAAAATTTTTACAACCCTTACTATACATGCTATTTTGTAAACTTTCCTTGGCAGTAAGCACAATTATACATAATATTTTTATTTTCACTACACTGCAAAATATTCCACTGAACAGATATACCATGATGTATTTAATCAGTTCCCTAGTGATCGACATTTGGATGGTTTCAGACTTATCTTTATTGTAAACCATGCTTCATGAATGTCCTTTATATATTTGTCCTTTTTCTTTTTCCACTGGGATAAATTCCCAGAAGTTGAATTTCTGGGTCAAAAGATACACATATTTAAAATGTTGATATCCTGTATACTGCCAAATTACCTTCCAGAAAGACTGAACCATTTAATACTCTAACTGTAGATGAGAGTGCCCATTGCCCACACCCATTGCCAAATTGGCATGATATGAACAATGGTAAAAATAGCTTCTTGTCTGCTTTTCCTCTGTGAATCCTGCCAAAATGTGTGATGTGAAACTAAATGAGAGGACTATAAAGTTGACAGATGGGAGGTATTTTGGTCACTGTAATGTTTTATCTAAAGTGCACCATTTTCCCCTCAAAGCAAATGAGATAGATAAGGCCTCTTCATTTTTTAGTGCAAGTTCTAGGAAGTAATTTTCTAAATGGATTGATTCCTTAGAGAGAGAATGTCTCTGAGGATGCAGAAATTATTCAAACCAAATGTGCTTTGGAGTGATAGAAGGTGTATATTTTTTAACAGAACATTGTCCATCTTTTTTCTTAAATAGATACAAAGTGTTTTACTCCATACTATTCAAAGTGTCCAACTAAAGCTATTCTGAGTTTTCTCATTTATTTATCCAAAATTCCTATAATAAATAAATAAAGAGGTATTTTTCCCTTCAAATTTATTATATACTTTTAAAAATGTTTAAACTGATGTTTAATAGATATTCAGTGTAAATAAAGGTTTCTTTTTAGAATCTGGATTACAAATGACCATAACTTTTTAAGATGACCCTTTCAGCACAAATTGGCTGGATGAGAGAGGAGTATATACTTAATCACACTCTGTATAAAGAGAAGAGAATGGAGTTTTAAATTCAATTCTTTCAGTCCTTGGAGAAACACATAATTTAACATAATCATGCTTCTGTTTCCTCATTTGATAACCCAGAAAAATGAAACCCACACCACACTTCACAGAGATTTTTGGAAAGGTAGGGTTACAACTAGTACAGTAGTGAATTGAATTATTATGCTGTAAAAAAAGTGTATCCAATCAAATATGTATAATCTACTTATGCCCTTTTCAAATGAAAACATGTAAATTATCATGTAAGCAAAATTATCCTGTTGTTTCAGCATTAATACCAATTAAAAACACTTTGAAACTGTTCAGTATTAATGAACCTTACATGACAAAAAGCCAGGAAATAGGATCATTATAAAATGTGAACTGTACTTTAATAATCCCCTTTATGTTTTTTACCTTTTAGTCATTTAATAAATTGAGTGTATTACAAATGTGGTTATTCCATTATTAGCAAAATTATATTTTAAGAAAGCATATCAACAATATTGTTTTAGTTTAGGGGAAAAAAAAAAAAACTTTAAAGCCTATTATCCTAGCAACTCTTCACAGTGTTTCATATCCATTTCCCATCCAGATGCTAATGCATTTTTCTTTTGACAGAGTTATTAGGAGTGATTGTCTGCTCAGGCCTCCTCCTTTCATTCACTCTTTCTTTCAGAAAAATTATTTTCTTTGGTAAGATTAAGGCAAGGAACTACTAATTGTGACTCAGCCCTTCTTTCTTTCAGAGTAGCTTGTCCTTAAAGACTTACCCATTTTCTGTCCATCCTTGTGACAAGCTTTCTGGGCTAGGCCCTGCACTACAAGAAGGCCATGGAATTTTAAGAGGTTTGTTTTAATTTAAGGAAGTGAGTATTGTTGTTGTTGTTATTTGCCATCGAGTCGGCCCCGACTCCTAGCGACCCCTCCTTGGGTTTCCAAGGCAGTTATCACTACGGAAGTAGGATTGCCCACCTTCCTTCAGAGGAGTGGTTGGTGGGTTTGAACCACCAGCCTCCTGGTTAGCAGTCAAGTGCCTTAGGCACTATGCTGACCATTTGGCCACAGATTTATACTGTATTCTCCAATCAGCTTTAGAACCAATGAGGCTGACATTTTCTACTCTTGCTGCCTGATTCCTGCTTCTCAAATTATTTGCTCGTGACAAGGGACAACTTTGTAGTTACTTCTTGGGCACAGCCAGCTACTCAGAGGGAGCGAGTAGTTGAACCTGTGGGCTCAGGACCATAGTCGTAGGGGGCATCAAGCTCAATTGGCATAACATGCTACACAAAACATTGTTCCACCTCCTACTTTGGTGAGTAGCAACTGGGATATTAAAAGCTTGCAAGCAGCCATCTGGATGCAACAATGGGTCTCTCCTCATCCAGAGCAAAGAAGAATGAGGAAAACCAAAGATTCATGGAAATAACTAGTCCAAGCAACTGGTACACCATGCGGTTCTCAGCCTATACAGCTCTGAGACCAGAACTAGATGTTGCCCGTCTACCACTGTCAACCACTCAGAGGGGGATCTATACAGGAGATGCTGCATAGAGAGGGAGAACAATGTGGAACAAAACTCAAAATCATTTGGAAAAAAAAAAAAAAGGTCCAGGTTTGCTGGTCTGACAGAGCCTGGTGGAACCACTGAGACTATGGCCTCTAGTGTCTTTCAGGTCTGGAATTGAACCCACACCTGCAGCTTTCAGCTAAACAAAGGCATATGAGGTGAACATTTACACTAGGTAGATACACTCCTTGGAGAGAACAATCATGGGAGAAAGAAGGGCTGTTTATGTACAGGAAGACAGTTCAGGGGGCAGAAGTGCATGGAAGGATAGACACAGGGAAGAGGTAACTCTCAGGAGGAAGTGGGAGGGGAGCTGTTGCATTGGGGTAAATTGTAGTCAATGTCATGTATGTGAACTGCTGTATGGAAAGTGAATTTGCTCTGTAAACTTTCACCCAAATCACAATTTAAAAAAGAAAGAAAGAAAGAAAATTATTTGCTCAGCAAACAGATTAAGTATGGTGAAAGGATATAACCCTGACACACATCCTTTCTGATCTTAAACCATGCAATATCTCCTTGTTCTATTCAAAGGACCATCTCTTGGTTTATGTACAGATTCTACCTGAACACAGTAAAAACCAAACCAAACCAAACTCACTGTCATTGAGTTGATTCTGACTCATAGCAACCGCCTTTGGGTTTCTGAGGCAGTAAATCTTTACAGAAATAGATTGCCCAGTCTTCCTTCCATGGAGTGGCTGGTGGGTTTGAACCACCAGCCTTCTGGTTAGCAGTCAAATGCCTTAGGCATGACACCACCAGAGGTCCTTGAACACAGTAAAGTGTTATGGAAGTCCCATTCTTCTCAATGTTATCCATAATTTTTTATGATCCACACAGTTGAATGCCTTTGCAGAGTCAATAAAAACACCAGAGGACATCTTTCTGGTATTCTCTGCTTTCAGCCAAGATCCATGTGATATCAGCAACTATTATCCCTAGTTCCATACTCTCTTCTGAATCTAGCTTAAATTTCTGGCAATTCCCTGTTGATGCGCTTCAGCAACCATTTTTAAATTATCTTCAGCAAAATTTTACTTGTGTGTGATATTAATAATATTGTTTGATAATTTCTGCATCCTGTTGGATCAACTTTCTTTGCCATTGGCACAAATATGGATGTCTTCCAGTTGGTTGGCCAGGTAGCTGTCTTCCAAGTTTCTTGGCATAGATGAATGAGTGCTTCCAATGTTGAATATGTTCATTGAAACATCTCAACTGGTATTTTGTTAATTCCTGGAGCCTTGGTTTTGCTAATGCCTTCAGTGTAGGTTGGATTTTTTTCCTTCAGTACTGTCAGTTTTTGATTCATATGCTACTTCTTGAAATGGGATATACTTAAGATTATATTTTGGTTCTCATTGACTTGTTTTAATTTTCTTAAGCTTGAACTGGAATGTGCATATGAGCAACTGACTCTCTTTTCTGCAGCCGTCCCCTGGCCTTGTTCTCACTGATGACATTGAGCCTTTCTATCATCTCTTTCTGTATATGTAGTTGGTTTGATTCCTGTGTATTCCATTTGATGAGGCCCATGCATTTATGTTGTTGAAAAAAAGAATTGGCAATGAATAAGTCATTGGTCTAGTAAAATACTATCATGTAATCTTCCATGTCATTTCTATAACTGACATCATATTTTCCAACTACTAATCCTTCTTCTTTGTCTCCGGCTTTCACAGTCCAATCACCAGTAATTATCAATGCATCTTGATTGCATGATTGATCAATTTCAGACTGCAGAACTTGGTAGAAATAGTCAATTTCTTCATCTTGGCTTCAGTGGTTGCTGTGTAAATTTGAATAACAGCCCATTAACTGGTCTTCTTCGTATATGTATGGATATTATCCTATCACTGACATTTTACTTCAGGATAGATCTTGAAATGTTTTTTTTGAAGATGAATGTGATGTCATTCTCCTTCAATTTGTCATTCCCAGCATAGTAGACCACATTATTGTCCAATTCAAAATGTCAATGCCAGTCTGTTTCAGCTCACAGATGCTTAGAATATTGATCTTTATGCACTCCACTTCATTTTTAACAATTGCTAATTTTCCTAGAGTCATACTTTGTATTTTTTGCATTCTGATTATTATTGGATGTTTGCAGCTTTTCTTCTCATTTTGAATCATGCCACATCAGCAAATGCAAGTCTTAAAAGCTTTATTCCATCTACATCTTTAAGGTTGATTCTACTTTGAGACTCATTAATTTTGGGCCCATTCACAACCTGCAATACATAGATGACACAGCCTTTTTGCTGAAAATGAAGAGGACTTGATGAACTTACTATTGAAGATCAAAGATTACAGCCTTCAGTATGGTTTGCACTTCAACATAACAAAAACAAAAAGTTTCACAGATAGTAATGTTGGACCAATAAACATCATAATAAATGGAGAAAATATGAAATTGTTAAGGATTTTGTTTTAGTTGGATCTATAATCAATACCCATGGAAGCAGAAGTCAAGAAATCAAATGACATGTTGCATTGGGTAGATGTGCTGCAAAAGACCTCTTTAAAGTGTTAAGAAGCAAAGATGTCACTTTAGAGACTAAGGTGCACCTGATCCAAGCCATGATATTTTCAGTTGCTCCATATACATGTGAAAGCTGGACAATGAATAAGGAAAGTCAAAGAAAAATTGATGCATTTTAATTATGATGCTGGCAAAGAATGTTGAATATACCATGAACTGCAAAAGAATGAACAAATCTGTCTTGGAAAAAGTAAACCTGAAAGTTCTTTAGAAGTGAGGATGACAAGACTGTTTCATGTACTTTGGACATGTTATCAGGAGAGACAAGTCCCTGGAGAAAAACATCATGCCTAGTAAAGTAGAGGGTCAGCGAAATAGAGGAAGACCTCCAATGAGATGTATTGACACAGTGGCTGCAACAAGGAGCTCAAACATAGCAATGATTGTGAGGATGTCACAGGACCAGGCAGTGTTTCATTCTGTTGTATAGGGTTGCTATGAGTTGAAACCAACTCCACAGCAGGTAAGAACAAGTAAGGTTAGAAAGAGTCAGGTGTGAGGGAGTGGGATGAGTGGGCGTAGTAATCTGACAGTTGATCGGGGAATGTTTTTCCCTGAGGTCAAAGAAGGGTCATTAGAGAGGTCTTATTCCAATGCTCAGTGGTGGGCCAAAGTTCAGGGGCATGGAGGAAGGAGAGAAGCCTGACTAAAGTTTGATCTGGTCAAGTTAGCTGGTATTTTGTCCAGATGATCAATGGTGACAAACAGTTTAGCTAATTACTTATGCAACAGAGAATGAGCATATAGAAGGTCTGTATTGAGTCTTATCTTAGGTAGAAAAGCGTTCATCTATGAATCTTAGTTAAGTCGTGTGGGGGAAGATGGTTCTTTGCGGTAAACCATTTCACAGAACATAAAATGGTGGGGAGTTCCTTGATCATCACTGTTTTCTGGGAGTACAGGGCTCATGTACAGTTCAACATTGTCCCCAGTACCCTTTTGCCACTCCACATGATGACAGAACCCCTCTTTCTCATGGAGACTCTAATTGACTTGCTTTGGACATGGTTTTCCCCCATTCCCTACTCATTTGGGTGGACATGTGGCCCAGGCCTTGCCCATTCAAATATATTCCCTGGTCACTATTACTGGTCCAATAAAGGGTATTTTATCTAAGCAGAACCAAACGGTCTCTCCTGATATTTGATTTCTTGGATACTGGAAGAGAATATCCTAACATTGTTAAAGCCCCTGAATTTAGCCATCCCCAGGTAGCTCCATCTCTAACCTTCCTAGCCATTTGAACCAATAAAACTTTCTTTCATGTAACTATGTGGTGTGTGTTATGTTTTGGGTTTTGTTTTAGTTATCTAGTGCCACTCTGACAGGAATATACCACAAATAGGATGGCTGAACAAACAGGCATTTATTCTCTTACAGTTTGGAGGCATTAAGTCCAAGTTCAAAGTGCCAGGCTCTAGGGGCTATGAAAGCCACTCAACATTGGACTTCAGCTCTGCCTTCTGCTCCCAGCCCACTGGAGCAAGAGGCTTTTCTTCACTCAGACAGCTACTGGCTGTTGAGACTAACAAGCCCAAGGTTGACAAGTAATAAGGCACAGTCCCAATGTTACCAAACCACACAGCAGGCCATTAATTCAAGTCCTTTGAAAGTCCCAAGGTCAGCAGAGCATGGCAGGCTGCTGAACAATGACACATCTACATGCAGGGTCCAGGGGTGACATAAGCTAGAGACCATTACCAAAGCTGTTTCTTATATATGGAAAGAAGACCACATCCCTAAAGCAGCTACTCAGCTACCTGTGGTAGGTCCCACCATGGAGTTGATTGCCCATCTCATCATGTGGAATAATTACTACCAGTTGCCCAGCCACTCAACCAGGCCCAGCCAAGTTGACACACAAACTTAACCACCACAGGTTTCTTTCTTTCTTTCTTTCTTTTCCCAAAAAAATAACTGTGTTGTGGCCCAAGGGCCTTGGTTGGCTTAGGATGATTGAAAGTCCCTGGCTACTTCTGATTAGGAAAGATTCAAAGGGTCCTTTAATTCCAAGGATAGGGATTCTGACCACAGAATTATGGTTATATTTGAATTTTGAGTAATTCCACCTGGCCTCCCTAAAATTTTTTACTTCAAAAATGTTAAATATTCTTAACTTCCTTTACTAGACTTATAAGCATGGTAGAATCTTCTTGATCATTGTTCACTATTCAAAGACAAGTTCTGAATTGGGAAACAAACAAACAAACAATTGGGGATCTGAACTTGAATTTTAAAAAGAAATTCTGTTTTATTCAAAATATGAGCTTCAATGACCCAGATGTTAAATTGATTTTCAAGTACAGTTCGACAAGTTGTATGGGCCATAGATCAATATAAGTAATGGAAGAAATTGTTTCTATTGGTAAGAAACAAGTGCATGAAATTTGTGGGGACTTCCAGTAAGATAGAGGAATAGGCAGAGAAGCAACACAGACCCTTTTCAACAAAGAAAAGAGAAACCAATTGACAGAGATACAAGATAATCCTGGAGCCCTGAGCTTTGAAAGGAACTATACAGAAGTGGATTAAGCACCAACTAGTGAAAAAACCTGAATGAAAACAGTGAATACAGAGACAGTCAGAGCTTTGCACTGCCAGCTACTCTGACGGGACCAACAGCCTGAATATTTCCAAGTAGTGTTGGGACTTGAGAATTGACCTAAAGATCAGCCCTGGTTACCATGGGCTGCAGGGACAACTGTGCTGGTGGCCTGTGACTAGGAAGGGAAACAGCAAGGAGGGAGACAACCTGAGCTGTTGACGTTTTGCTGTACGGAGGGTGTAGCCATTTTGATTGTTTACACATGGCAGCCATTTTGAATATTTAAAGTGACTGAGGGCCCAGCCATCGTGAATGTTTACAAGCAGTGGCCATTTTGGATATTTAAAGTGAATGAGGATGCAGCCATTTTGAATCTTTACAAGTGGCAACCATTTTGGATTTTAAAGTGACAGCATTCTCATTCGGATTCCAGGGACCTAAGAATAGGCTCTGTTTTCCAAGGTCGGCAGGGACATATGAGAGGAGGACAACAGGAAAGGAGACAGGTGGTGAGTGTATAAGTGCTGTCAACTAGCAAATAGAGGAGCACAGCACTCTGCTTCTGTAGATAACATACAAAGAAAACAAAAATCATGGGCAAATCACTACAACATACAATCACCAATTAAATATAAACACAAAGAATGTCACAATGCGTCAGAGACAGCAAAGCATCACAGTCCACACAAAGAAGCAGATAAAGCAGGAGAAACGAGGGACAAGGACACAGACCTAAAATATATCCCTGAGGAAGACGCAGCACTGGAACTTCCCGATAAGGAATTCAAACGAATTATATTTAGGTACCTTCAACAAATTGAGGGACAGATCAAGGAAAACACAGAGAAAACCCTAGAACAATTTTGAAAGACAGTGCAAGAACAAAATGACAAAGTAAATGAAAAATTAGAAATGATACAAAATCTACACACAGAAATCCAGAAGATTGATACTAAATTTTCAGAAACAGATAAGACATTGAATGGGCAAAGGAGCAGAATTGAATCAATGGAATACAAAATTAGGGAGATTGAAGGCAAATACCTGAATACTTCTTTGGAAATGGATCAATCAGAAAGAAAGATCAAAACAAAATGAAGAAAGACTAAGGTTCATGTGGGATGTCATCAAAAGGAATAACCTATGTGTAATTGGAATTCCAGAACAGGAAGAGACAAATAAAACCACAGAGAAAATTGTCAAAGACTTGTTGGAAGAGAATTTTCCTGGTATGATGAAAGATGAGAATATATCCATTCAGGAAGTCCAATGAACTCCAAACAAGATAGATTCCAAAAGAAAATCACCCAGACATATCATCATCAGACTTACCAAAACCAAAGACAAAGAAAGAATCATGAGAACAGCAAGGGAAAAATGAAAAGTTACCTACAAGGGGCAACCAATAAGACTAAGCTCAGATTTCTCAACAGAAACCATGTAGGTGAGAAGACAATGGGATGGTATATATAAAACCCTGAAAGAGAAAAATCTCCAACTAAGAATGATGTACCCAGCAAAATTGTCCGTCAAATATGATGGTGAAATTAGGACATTTCCAGATAAGCAGAAATTACAGGAATTTGTTAAAACCAGACCAACCTTACAAGAGATGCTAAAGGGAGTCCCTTGGACAGAGAAGCAACAACAGTAAACAACAATTGACCATTAACACACATGATGACATAACCCAGAAACCAAGCCAGTATCCAAAGTAAATAAGCCTACAAGATTGTCAACAGGGAACCAGAGACATCAATTGACAAATGAGGACAACTAGTAACCAAAAAGAAGGAAAAAACGGTGTTGTTGCAGAACTTCTAGATGGTAGGGAAGTCAAGACAACTACAAGATAAAAAGGGCTGTTCTAAACTTGGAAAGAAAACTATAAATCACAGGGTAACCTCAAAGAAAAATGATAAACCTTCACATCAAAAAAGAGGACCAGCATAAATATTCAGCAAATACTAAAACAATAGCAATGAAGGAAGTGATAACACGCATTCATAAACAGAATGAGCTCAGCATCGAAAATTATATGGAACAAAGAAATCGACACAATGAAAAAGCACATAACAAAAATGACAGCAACGAATTCGTATTTGCCGATAATTACATATCTGGCAAGGGACTTATCTCTAAGATTTATAGCGGAAGATTGGCTGACACAACTATGGTACATACACATAATGGAATGCTATGTAGCACTAAAGAATAATGTTGTTGTTGTTGTATGCCGTCGAGTCGGACCCAACTCATAGCGACCCCTCCTTGGGTTTCCGAGGCAGTATCACTACGGAAGTAGATTGCCCCATCTTCCTTCCAAGGAGTGGCTGGTGGGTTTGAACCGCCAGCCTTCTGGTTAGCAGTCAAGTGCCTTAGGCACTATGCTACCAGAGCTGCAAAACACCGCATAATATGGATGAACTTGGAAGACATTATGCTGAGTGAGAAATAAGTCAGTCACAGAAGGACAAATATAGTATCAGCTCATTGTGGAGGGTCAAGGAAAGGTTATATGTGGAGGGAAACTTTCTTTGTTGGTTGCCAGGGGTGGAAGGGGAGGGGACGGAACACTGCAAAAAAAATAATAAAATAAAAAAATGCACTGACCCATGTCACTTTAGTTTTATGTATTTCACTGTACATAAATTATATTTCAATAAAATGCATATAAAAAGAAAGGAAACAAGTGCATGAAAAGAAAGAGTGCATGAAAAGGCATTGCAGAAGAAACACAATATGAAATTAGCATAGATTATGACATTTTGGGGAGCTATGGTGGCATAGTGCCAAAGGCATTTGACTGCTAATCAGAAGGCTGGCGATGACATTTTCAATCACGTTTGATGTTTTCCTAACTTTAACAGATATTTTTACTTAAGGACTAGATTGTTCTCTTAAATAATGTTACAGATTTCACTAGAGGCAAGAGTTAAAATGGTTTCCCTGGTGTCTCAGTTCTCTAGTGTTGCTATAACAGAAACACTACAGTAAATAGTACAGAATACTTCCACAAATGGAATTTTATTCTCTTACAGTTTAGGAGGCTAGAAGTCCAAGTTCAGAGTGTTGGCTCTAGGGTCTGGGTGGGGGCCCCTCCACTTTGGGATTCAGCTCTGCCTCCCAGGCACACTGCTCATTGCTGAGGCTGATGAATCCAAGACTGGCAGGTAAAATGGCAGATTGCTGATCCACAAACTGTGAAGGCAACAATTCCAAGATTGGCAGGCAACCCAGCAGGCCACTGGTTCAAGCCTAGGAATTGGAGATGAAGACTCACAAACCAAATGTAGGATCCTTTCCATATACACTGGAAGCAAGCTACGCTCCAAAGGCAACTTCCCTTCAACTGATTAACTACTCATAGCAGATTCCACCATGGAAATGATTACAACACTTCCAGTCTCATCATGGGGAATAATTACATCCAGCTGCCAAACCACTCAAAATCATGGCCCGGCCAAGTTGACACACAACCTTAGCGACCACACCTGTACTAAGAACCAAACAAAAATTAATCATAAAGTTAGGGGCATATTTACAAAACCAACAGCCAACATTATTCTCAAAGGAGAGAGACTGAAAGCATTTGTCTTGAGAATGAGAACAAGACAAGGGTGCCCATTATCACTACTCTTATTCAATATTGTAATGGAAGTTCTAGCCAGAGCAATAAGGCAAGAAAGGGAAATAAAGAGCACCCAAAACTAGTAAGGAAGAAATGAAGATACTGAGAGGTATGCAAGAATAAAGGACAACTAGGATAAATGCTATAATATATACAATTGTATATGTATGTATGCAATCTTATTCTGTTGTACATAGAATTGCTATGAGTTGGAGCTGACTCAATGGCACCTAACAACAACATATACAATTCTGCAACCATAGTAATAACAACCAACAATTTGTGAGTAGTTATGTCGGAGAAGGAGGGCATACGGGAGTACATGCATGTGCATATAGAGGAATAATTCTGGGCATTTGTATATACATATATGTATGTGCTGCATATATATTCATTTATATGATAGAGCACAAGGGAGCATGGTTATGGAAACTTCTTAGACATAGCCAAACACCGCATGAAACTGAGTTACTGGGCTTGAAGCCTAAGGACCATAGTCTCAAGAACATCTAGGTCAATTGGTATAACACAGTTCATAAAAATCATGTTCTACATCTTTGTTGAGTGAGCAGTACCTGGTCTTAAAAGCTTGTGTGTGGCCACCTAAGATACAACTATTGGTTTCTTCTTGTCTAGAGTAAAGGAGATTGAAAGAAACCAAAGACTCAGGAAGCAATCAGTCCACAGGACTAATGGTCCACACGAACCACAGCCTCCTCTAGTGTGAGACCAGAAGAAGTAGATGGTGACCATCGACCACTACTGACTGCTCTGACTAGGGACACAATAGAAGGCTCTGATTAGAATGGGAGAAAAATGTACAGCAAAACTCAAATGCATGAAAAAGACCAGACTTACTGGACTGATAGAGACTAGAGGAATCCCCAAGAGTATCCACTCTAAGACACTCTTTTAACCTGGAACTGAAACCACTACCGGAGGTTACCTTTCAGCCAATAATAGATTGGCATATAAAATAAATAACATCCATGAGGAATACGTTCATTAGAACAATCAACTATACAAGACTAAATGGACAACATTTGCCAGAAAGCAAAGACAAAAAGACAAGGAAGGACAGGGAAACTGGAGGGATGGAAACAAGGAAGGCAGGGTGGAAATGGGGAGAATGCTGACACATTGTGGGATAGTAACCAGTGTCACAGAACAATTTGTGTATAAAATATTCAGTAGGAAACTGATATGCTGTGTAAACTGTCACCTAAACAAACAAAAATGTTTTAAAAAATTAGTCATAAGGCCATTTACAAAAAGCAGCAACTTTACACAAAATCAAAATGTGAACAATTTTTTCTTATCAACACAAGTTAGCATGAGTTAGCAATACTTACTAGCATGAGTTAGCAACACTCACCCACTCAAAATAGTCCTGCTGAGCATTCAGAGACCAAAAATTCTCTCTCCAAAAATTTAAATGGGATTAGCCAATCAAAACAAAGGGCAAGCTACTTCCTCATCTAAAGCTATAAAAGGCTACACTGTAACTGTAAACTTGAGCCCTTGCCACTTTTGCCTTGGATGCTCCCTGTCCATGAACAGCTAATCACTCAGTAATTCTGCTTAATTCTAATTGATTAGAGTTTTCTGAAAAGCCTTCAAATGGAACATGAACATAAAAATAATTTTAAATGTTTTAATAATGGAAGGAAAATAGAAGAAAACATAAGAAGTTAATGTTCATAAGTAAATAATATAAAATAGCAAATTCAAGATATATTTTTGAATTCCTATTATATTCCAGGGAGCTCTGGTAGCGTAGTGCCTAAGGCACTTGACTGCTAACCAGAAGGCTGGTGGTTCAAACCCACCAGCCACTCCTCGGAAG
>NW_006921949.1:2921091-2922233 GCF_000298275.1 Orycteropus afer afer
AAAAGAAAATAGAAGGAAATGTGGATGTATGTTCCAAGTATCTAATGTACGGACAGGAAGTAGCATAGACCCTGAGATAATTTAGCTTATTACAACTTTTTTTTTTTTTTTTTTAGTTAGTAAGAATGTTTTCTTTTTACTTACGTCAGTTTGGTGGCATTATAGTATGAAGAGAGCATTGGGCCAAGAGGCAGGTGACTTCAGATTTAGTCCTGGCTTGGCATCAACTTTGGATCTTGGATATATTTTAAGTTCTGCATTAAATGAATGCAGATTATGCTTTGTGTCCATCATGTTTTAATGTCGCTCTGGCCACTCCTTGTCTCATGTCCACTCCTAAAGCTTGAGGTGAGACCAGCCCTTGCTAAATCAAATAGATTATGAGTCATGGAGGGTTATTACACATGATGGCTTATTACCAGAAGGGGAAATGGATTCTGGGCAAGCAAAAACATTAGATGTTCACCATATCCAACTTTGGTCTTAGTTTCCTTGTCTGTAAAATGAAGGAGTTGATCTAAAAATTTCTAGTCTGCCTACATAAGGCTTCACAGGATTGAAACTACAATATTGTCTGAGTTAAAGTATGAGAGACACTGTGTTCCTCTCTCTGACATCTTATTTGTGATATGCATTCCTTGTGGCGTTAGGGCAATTTTATGAGCTCAGATCAGGAGTTTTGAAGCAGGTTCCTGAGTGACTTTCCTGTTTTTGTGAGCTGTCTGTGTATACTTCCTGCAGAAAGACTGTTTTATTAATAGCAGCATACGCCCTGAAAAAACATATTTCTTTGACCCTATCACCATTTTTATCTTTAGGAAGACTATGATGAGTTACTCAATGGTAAGAGTAGTTTATTCTTCAATGTGTGGTTGCCAAACTGAATTTATTTTTACTCAGACTGGATAGGGCCTGGCTAATACAATGACTCCCCAAATTCAAGTTTTCACAGTATGTCTTCTTATTCTACTATTCTTATATGTGTGATTATTGTTGTTGTTGTTATGTACCATCAAGTCAGACCTGACTCATAGCGACCCCTCCCTGGGTTTCCGAGGCAGTATCACTACAGAAGTAGATTGCCCCATTTTCCTTCCGAGGAGTGGCTGGTGGGTTTGAACCGCCAGCCTTCTGGTTAGCAG
>NW_006921949.1:2922333-2925981 GCF_000298275.1 Orycteropus afer afer
GTTCAAACCCACCAGCCACTCCTCGGAAGGAAGGTTGGGCAATCCTACTTCCGTAGTGATACTGCCTCGGAAACCCAAGGAGGGGTCGCTATGAGTCAGGCTTGACTCGACGGCACATAACAACAACAACAACAACATTATATGCCAAGGAGCTCTGGTGGTATAGTGCCTAAGGCACTTGACTGCTAACCAGAAGCCACTTGTGGTTAAACCCACCAGCCACTTCTCAGGAGGAAGACTGGGCAATCTACTTCTGTAGCAATACTGCATCAGAAACCCAAGGAGGGGTCGCTATGAGTTGGATCTGACTCAACAGCAGTGAGTTTCGTTTTGGTATTATATGCCAGAAGATGTGGATGCAACAGTGAACAAAACTGACAAAAATCTCTGCCCTTATGGAGATTTATTCTAGTGGGAAAATGTACCGATAAAATAAAAATGACAAGTCCCCCGGAATAAACATCTAGGATCCTAGAGCAAGAGTCTCTGACCCACTGTTTGTTTTGCTGCTCTCTGCCTATTAGAAATTGCCCTATACCAAAATGCTACAGTGGTCATCTCTGACTAGTTTTTGGTTTCTCCTTAAAATTTTTTTTTCCTTCTCCAAATTTTCTACAATGAGCGTCTGCTGCTTTTTGATCAGAAAAAAAGTTATTAAAAGAAAAAAACAAAAACTGACAAACTAGAAGTTCAAAACTCTCAGTGTTTAATCTTGTGAGGAGTGTGGAAGACTGATCCAAACACCTCCTGGAGGAATTTACTGCTTCTCTTGAACTGAGAAGAAAGTCTTTTTGAAAAGTAGCACATGTTGCTTTCCCTTTGGGTGACTCTTCCCTACCCCACTCTTGAGTGCTCCTTTCTTGATCTCTGTTATATTCTAAGGCAGTCTTCCTTGCCTCTCTCTCTTCCTCCACACTACCTGGTTCTTCTGTCCAGTTGCCTACAAAGATCACCATTGTTCAGCCTTTCTATGGACCATCCGACCAGATAAACCTTATTTACTCAGCATGGCCCATGCTTCCATTGGTAACTGCCATTTTTCCATAAATTGAGTTCTCCCTCCAGGTTACCATGGCATTGCCTGACAAAATGTCAGTCAATGTTCCTTCCTACTTTTATTTCTAAAAGTTGTTTAACAAATTGAAAAAGCATCTTTCCTGCTCCTAGCAGGCTAGAGATCAAAGACTGAAGACATTATAGTCTTTGGGGCCATTGAGGTCATGATAAAAGATTCTGAGTTCTGGGGTTTTTTAGTAATTGTTTTAATCAGAATTTTATTCTTACAATCAATTCTTGCTTCTAACTTTTTTTCTTTCTTTAAAGATATTCTTAGTATTTTTCCCTATTTCTTTTTTATTTTCTTTACTAATTCTTAAGATGGACATTGCATTGATTTTTTTTTTTTTTTAACATGACATCAACACAACTCTTTAATA
Organism: Orycteropus afer afer; assembly: GCF_000298275.1. NCBI lineage: Eukaryota > Metazoa > Chordata > Mammalia > Tubulidentata > Orycteropodidae > Orycteropus > Orycteropus afer. The sequence continues at coordinate 2,923,770 of NW_006921949.1, forward strand.
TGGTTAAAACAACAACCACAAGACAACCATCACAACAACTATGCCAAATATTTGGCATGGAAGGCGGGTGGTAATTTCTTTGCCAAGAAGTTTGCAAAAGAGCTGTGAAAAAGTTGATTGATAAATAATGCTAGTCACTCAGGATGTGATTGGCCTGTTCAGCCTTAGTGGGAGGACTTGTGAGGGGTGAAAAAGGGTGGAGACTGAACTATCCCTGGAGACATTTGTCATACTCTCCGGGACTCTTTTTCTAGTGCTCCAGGTCTCAGTAAATGGCATCATTAGTCACTTGATGATACTCTATCCAGAAACTTTAGAGCAATTCTTGACTCGTTCCCCTCTTTCACTCTCAGCAAGACCTGTCAATTCTTAAATGTCTCTTTCTCTATCACCATTGCCACTACCATAGTCTAAATCACCATCACATCTCTCCTGAGGGTTAGGTGAATCCTGATTAGATGAATCCTGAGTTAAGTGTTATTAACAAGTGTGACTTAATCATTCACAAGCAGAAAGGTCAAGGTATTCCAGTAATCTATGCAAAAAACAAACAAACAAACAAAAAACTCACTGCCATTGAGTAGATTGCAACTCATAGCGACCTCCATTGAGTTTCCAAGGCTGTATATCTTTACGGAAGCAGACCACCCTATCTTTCTTCCAGAGTAGCTGGTAGATTCAAACCACTTTTGGTTAGCAGCCAAATGTCTTCACCACGCCACCATAGCTCCTTAATCTATGCAAAGTGGATTGTAAAACTGTAGGAAGGTAATTCAGGTAATTTGATGTGACTGAAGAGAAACTGTGATGTGAATGATAATGCTAAAATCATAGGCAGAAGCCAGATCTGGAAGGTCTTTGGGTGCCATAGTAAGAAATTTGGATTTTATCCTGAAGGAAATGAGAAACCATTGAGTGGTTTTGAAGTGAGGTGGAAATGAGATGGGGAAATGACATGATTGGACGTGTGATTTGAAAGATCACTGTGGAAGATGGAAGGGAGGAGGAGGAATGACTGAGAAAATATTACATTGGTTCAAACAGGAATTGATTAATGTAGTAGCTGTGAGAATGGTGAAGAATGCACATTAGGGATTTGATGATTATTAAATGTAGGCAGTGAGAAAGAGTTAGAGATAAGTCTCAAATTCTTAATTCTCTTAAGTAGATGATCATTCACAGAGATGTGCATATAGAGTATGTGGTTGTTTTGAAAGGGCAAGATAATTAATTCAGTTCAGACATTTTGCATTTGAGGTTTGGTATGATACTCAAATATAATTTTAAGTATGTCAACTCCAATTTCATGACAGAATGAAAGAGCATATTGATATAGTTAATTAAAAGTGATATGGGAAATTCCTAAATCTCCTCTTCATCATGTTCACTGTTTAACTCTACATAGCTGCTTTCCTGAGGACCCTGATGCCCTGGTCCTGATCTACACACTTTCACACAGGCTCTTTTACAAAAATTATGCTCTGGAATATTCAGAATATCATCTGGTTTGAATCTGACAGTTTTCCCTCCTAGCAGAATTAAGGAGGAGATCGACGGCCACAATAGACACAGCAGAAGAGAGTTGTGAGACAGTAGCAAAGGAGTTGAATAATTTGAATCATAGATAATTGATCTCTGAATAATCAGGTTTTTAAAAGAGTATAAATTTACTAATTTTTATAATAAAGAACTACAGAAAATAGGGTAAATAAAGGAAAATTATAATTCAGTGACTCCAATACAACCGCTACAAGTATTATGGGACATGGTACTCCCATTTCTTTCCTAGCCATGATTATAAATTATGGTGCAATCATTAATTGACTGAGGTATGTAGTGGTATCATAGTTGCTCAAGATAATTTTTTTAATGGCCTTAGAGGAATATTGAATATAAAGTAACTAAATCATCATTGCCTTCTCCTTACTAAGGTTTAAATTGTTACTCTCTGTGTTAGAGTGGGTTCTCTAGAGAAACAAAAACCAGCAAAGCTTATAGAGAGAGAGAGAGAGAGAGAGAGAGAGAAATTTATCTTAGGAAAATGGCTCACAAAGGTATAGAAGCTGGAAAGTCCAAAGTCCCTGGAGGAAACGTTGGGCTAGAGGCAGCCTTAGCTTCCGCAACCACAGGGGGCCAAGAAATTCAAGGCTGGCAGGCAGTACACTGGCTGTTGACTCCAACGAAAGATGAATCCAAGATCTCCAGGCCGAGC
>NW_006921949.1:2933524-2953737 GCF_000298275.1 Orycteropus afer afer
GGGTTTGAACCGCCAGCCTTCTGGTTAGCAGTCAAGTGCCTTAGGCACTATGCTACCAGAGCTCCCTAGATGTGTGAAGGTGGGTGGAAATAGCAAAAGAATGTACAACGTATGTTGAGCTTTCCTCAAATCCTATTTTCTCTCCAATCTCTATTTCAATGGCTATTTTTAATAGACTGTCTCTTGCAAGATATTCCTGACAGTATTTTTAAATTATATAAATACAAAGGATTATTGTTGTTGTTAGGTGCCATTGAGTTGGCTCCAACTCATAGCAACCCTATGTGCAACAGAACGAAACACTGTCTGGTCTGGCGCCATCCTTACAATCCTTGCTACGCATGAGACATTGCTGCAGCAGCTTCTGTGTCTGTCCAAATTGTTGAGGGTCTTCCCTTTTTTTGGTGACTCTCCACTTTACCAAGCATGATATCCTTTTCCAAGGAATGGTCCGTTCTGACAACATGACCAAAATACATGAGACGAAGTCTGACCATTCTTGCTTCTAAGGAACATTCCAGCTATACTTCTTCCAAGACGGATTTGTTCATTCCTGTGGCAGTCTATGGTATTTTTTATATTCTTCACCAACACCACAATTCAAATGCAATATGTCAATTGTAAATTCAAATTCAAATATGTCAATTCTTCTTCAGTCTTCCTTATTCTTTGTCCAGCTTTCACAAGTATATGAGACAATTAAAAATACCATGGTTTGGGTCAGATCCACCTTGGTTTCAAAGTGACATCTTTGCTTTTTAACACTTTAAAGAGGTCTTTTGCAGCAGATTTGCCTAGTGCAATAAAGTGTCTGATTTCTTGACTGGGGCTTCCATGGGCATTGATTGTGGATCCAAGTAAAATGAAATCCCTGACAACTTCAATCTTTTCTCCATTCAGTGTGATGTTGCTTATGGATACAGTTGTAAGGATATTTGTCAATTCTGACTCATAACAACCCTATTGACAGAGTAGAACTGCCCCATAGGGTTTCTTGGCTGTCATCTTTACAGAAGCAGACTGCCACATCTTTCTTCCACAGTGGCTAATGGGTTCAAACCACTGACCTTTCAGTTAGCAGCTGAGCTCTTAACCACTGAGCCATGAAGGCTCCTTTTTGTTAGCTAATAGTTTATCCCATTTTGAGTCAGCAAAGTAGTGTTATATTCAATTATATAAAAACATATAGTGAAAAGTACATCTCAGTTGGGTTGTATACCATCTATTCTACCTGGGGAAAATTCTCAATTTTTCTAAGCCTTCATTTCCTCATCTTAAAAGGGCTATAATACAGCCATCTATAGGACAATGATTGGTCTCTATTCAGCTGGAGCAACAGAGGAAGAAGGAGCATCAGGAAGAGGAGGAGGATATGGAATATGTAGCTAATTGTTTCCATGAACAAAGGCCTTCTTTGCCTTGAGACTAGAAGAACTGGATGGTGCCCAGCTATCATTTCTGTACATCTTGATCAAAAATTCCAAGGAAGAATCTTGATCAAAAGGAGGAAAAGCAGAACAGAATTCCAAATTCTCATGGACTCTAGACTTTCTGGAGCCAGGGAGGATAGATGAATCCTGAAAATATTGCCCTGACATAATCTTTATACCTTAAACCAAAAATATCCCCTGAAGTCTTCTTAAAACCAAACAGTATATAGCTTAACTCATAAAAAGGTCTGCCTTGAGCATATGCTTTTTTTGAATTTTAATTGTGATTTGGGTGAAAGTTTACAGAGCAAATTCATTTTCCGTACAATAGTTCATACACATTTTGTTTCATGACATTGATTGCAATCCCATAATGTAAAAGCTCTCTTTCCACTTCCTCCCTGTGGTTACCTTTTCACTATGTTCTTTCCTGTGTATTCCTGACCTCTGAGTTATTTCCCTGTGCAACTACTGCTCTTCTGGTCTCCCATGGTTGGTCATTCTAAAGAATATACCTATCTGGTGTAAATGTTCACCTTATACACCTGTCTATTATTTGGCTGGAAGCCAGGGGATTGAGTTCAATTCCAGGTCCAAAGAGTGACTAGGGATGACAGTTTTGGGGATTTCATCAGTCTTCATCAGACCAGTAAGCCTGGTCTAGCCTGGTCTTTTTTATGGCTTTGAGTTTTGTTCTACATTTTTTCTCCCACTCTATCCAGGATCTCCTATTCTGATCTCTTTCCGAGTGGCTGAGAGTAGTAGCCAGGCACCATCTAGTTCTTCTGGTCTCAGGGTCACATAGGCTGAGGTTCACATGGTCCACAAGTTCCTTGGACTAATTGTTTCCATGTGTCTGATTTTCTTCATTCTTCTTGAGCATTATGCTTTTAAGGACTATCTATATGGAACAAATCGAGAACAGCAACTCAAAAGATTATTACATCAGAAACTTAGGGGACAGCAAGTTGAAAAAAAATTAAAAAGAAGGTGAGAATAGTTGCACAAATTGAAGAGTGTAATCAATGTCACTAAATTTTACAAGTAGAAACTGTTGAATTGGTATATGTTTTGCTGTGCATATTCTCAATAGCAACAAAATAAATAAAATTGAAAGAAAGCAAGAAAAAGGCTATGATAATACTGGCATATGTCATAAGATTATAATGAGATCATATGAGATTGGGTTGATTAAAGAACTTTGTAAAAGGTCAAAAGAATAATAATATATTCCTTAATAATATTTTTGTGATTTGTTGTAAACTAAATGCCCAGCATGTGCTAATTGCTTCATTTATATTATCCAATTTAATCCTCACAACAACCTCATGCAGTAGGTACTATTCTTATTTCTATTTTAACAAATGAGGATGTTAAGGCTTAGAGATGTTAAACAATTTGCTTAAAGTCATGTTGCATATTAATTTTTCAAACTAACCTCTGTTCCAACCACAGATCACGTAACCTCTATAACACAAATGCAAGTTATTATTGTTATTATCATTAAAGTGAGGATAATATAATAAGCAATATTTAAGGCATGATAATATGGAAAGTACGTAACAGGTGATTGTTTCAAAAAGTAATTTATTGACATATTGTCTATTCACATATTTCTGACATTTTTAAGTAAGAAATGCTAAATTAAAAAAATGACTACTACCTCTAAACTAAAGAGAAGTAGATTGGTTCCTTTTCCAGGAAAAAGAAACCCAGTCCAACCCCTGTTTGTTTCTATTCTAGAAGCTGCCCACTTACTAAACATAGGACTTCACAAGGAAAACGGAGAAGTCCTTTCTTCCAAAAATATGACAACTCATATTTGGGTCAAATAAAGTAGGATATAGAACAGCCACTCACTTCTAACAGAGCACTGAGAAAAGAAGAAAATGGTCAAGTATGCAACCATTACTGTTGATAATCAGATGTAGCTATTAAACACTTGAAATTCCAATATATTCCATGCTCCTAACCCAAAAGAATTCTTTTCCTTAACTTTACACTGTATCTTCTTGTAAATAAACCTCTTTGAAATGCAAATAACTGAATTTTTCATTGTTACAGTCCTTGAAAGTAGATTTTGAGAAAGTTGCGGTTGAGGTGTGAGCTGGGCTTTGCTGCTCAGTTGGGCAGAATTTTGAGCAACAAAATGGCTTCATCTCTAATAATTACATTTGCTGTCAATTTATATCACCCATCAGAAAAACAAGATTGTTGATTCTTAGTGATGTAGAGCTAGCAGTGTGCTAGAGCTATCTCTACCTTGTAAGCTAGAGAGAGTGTATTGTTAAATATTCCGATATTTTGTGAGCATATTGCTAACTTCTGCATAAGCATGATTAAGTGTTTTGGAATTCCCATTTCTCAAAATGTTATCCAAAATTTGTTATGATCCACACAAATCTCTTTGCATACTCAATAAAACACAGGTAAATATCTTCTTGGTAGTCTGTGCTTTCAGCCAAGAGCCATCTAACAACAAGATATCCCTTGTTCCATGTTCTCTTCTGATTCCTGCTTGAATTTTTGGCAATTCCCCGCTTATGTACTGCTGTAACCATTCTTAAATTATTTGCAACAAAGTTTAACTTGCATGTGATATTGTTTGATAATTTATACGTTCTGTTGGATCACCTTTCTTTGGAATGGGCACAAATATGGATCTGTTCCAGTTGGTTGACCATGTAGCTGCCTTCCAAATTTATTGGATAGACAAGTGAGCATTTTCAGTGTTGCATCCATTTGTTGAAATATGTCCATAGATATTCCTTCAGTTCCCGGAGTCTTGTTTTCCTTCAGTGCAACTTGGACTCCTTCCTTTTCTTCTTGATCATATTGTACCTCCTGAAATGGTAGAGCTTTGACCAATTCTTTTTGCAACAGTAACTCTGTGTCAAAACAAGGGGATACTGTGTGGTTTAAAATTAGGAAAGGTGTGTGACAGGGTTGTATCCTTTCACCATACTTATCCAATCTGTGTGCTGAACAAATAATCTGGGAAGCTGGACTATATGAAGAAGAACACAACATCAGGATTGGAAGAAGTCTCATTAACAACTTGCAATATGCAGGTAACACAACCTTGCTTTACTGAAAGGGGAAAAGACTTGAAGCACTTCCTGAAGAAGGTGAAAGACTGTAGCCTTCAGTATAGATTATACTTCAACATAAAGAAAATAAAAATCTTCATAACTGAACCAATAAGCAACATCATGATAAACAAAGAAAAGATTGAAGTTGTTAAGGATTTCATTTCACTTGGACCCACAATCAATGCCTATGGAAGTAAGTCAAGAAATGAAACAATGGATTGCATTGGGCAAATCTGCACAAGACCTCTGTAAAGTGTTAAAGAGCAAAGATATCACTTTGAAGACTAAGGTGCACCTGATCCAAGCCATGATATTTTCAATTGTGTCATACGCATGTAAAAGCTGGACAATGAATGAAGAAGATCAAAGAAGAATTGATACATTTGAATTTTGGTGTTGACAAAGAATATTGAATATACCATGGACTGCAGAAGATGAACAATTCTGTCTTGGAAGAAGTACAGCCAAAATGCTCCTTAGAAGGAAGAATGGTGAGACTTCATCTTACATACTTTGGACAAGTTATCAGAAGTGACCAGTCCCTGCAGAAGGACATCATGCTTGGTAAAGTAAAGGGTCAGTGAAAAAGAAGAAGACCCTCAATGAGATGTACTGACATGGTGGCTGCAACAGGGGCTCAAGCACAGTAATGATTGTGAGGATGGCACAGGACCAGGCCATGTTTTATTTTGTTGTTCACAGGGTCACTATGAGTAGGAAATGAATTGATGGCACTTGATAATTTGCCAACTGGGCAAAGTGAAATCAGATGTGATGAGAGTATTTATACCACAGAGATTGGCAAATGCTATAAATCAGGGCTTCCCTGTAGCCTCATTTTCTTCTACCCTACAGAAAGCTTATTTATCAGCACATCTCCAAATACCATAATCCTGTTCCAATATGAAATCACAAAATGAATTCCAAGCCTGATGCTCTATTGCCAATAATCAGAAACCTGCTTTTTACCATATTTATAAAATGGTTATCCTTGTAACCTTGGCCACCAACCCAGGCACAACATTAAACACAGAATACCTAAATTTAGAGCTCAGTTTTTATTTCTGAAAGATAGAGGTTCACTTTAAAGTGTTAGTTGCTGGTAACATACCTATTGCCATGGAGTCATTTCCAACTTGTCCCTATAGGACAGAGTAGAACTGCTGTCTCATGGGGTTTGCAAAGTTAATATCTTTGTCCTGCAGGTTGACATACAACACCAAAATATCCTAAGGTCTGTGGGAACTGAGTGACTCATTCTCCCAGTCAGCAAGGCGAGGGGACATTCATTCCTAAAAACGTAGTGTGACTTTTTCCTCCCAATAGCATTAATCACAAGATCATATAATAACAAGAAGTGGGAAATTAAATCTCACACAGTTAAAATACTGAGAACAATTCTCTGTTGAACTAGTTTATTCATTGCTTTATTAATGTTGCCTTATGTAAACCTTGCCTTCTCTGAATGTCAGCCTGGCCACAGCTGTTCCCACTTGTATATTTCGTCTCCCAGGGAATGTTCTAAGAACCATATTTGCTTATTTTATTTGTTTGTATGAGTTAAGACTTTAAATGGACAATGTATTATGAATTAAAATGGATGATCTGAAATAGGCCAACTACCTGACATACCACACCTATGATCATGCCACATCATTGCTCAAAAGTTTCTCTGTTGATAAGATCTGGTATTAGGGAAGGTACAGGGAAAAGAACATTCAAACACCTTCTGTGAGAGCATAAATTGATATAATTCTCCAGAGAGCAATTGGAAAATATACATGTATATCAAATTTTAATGTGTATATACCCAGCAATTCCACTTTCAGGAATTTAGCCTAAAGAAATTGGGCAAATGCACAAAGATATCCACACAAAGATATTTATTGCAACATTAGTTGTGTTAATATATATTTTATAGAATTCCTTTATTTTAGGGCATCCACACTTTGAAATGCTTCAGGCTGTTCAAAAGCCTTCATAGCATGTATTGACATGCAAAGAGATTCACAATACATTACTGAGTGAAATAAACAGCTTGCCAAAAGTATGTGTAATATAATTCCACTTATGTTGAAAAGTAGATTTATATTTTTATGAATTTTAAAAGGTTGAAAAGTGGTACCAAAACTATTAGCAATGATTACTCTGGGGAGTACAATTATGGCATGGTGGGTGTTCTGGTTACCTCAGTGCCACTCTGACAAGAATATACCACAGATGGGATGGCTTGAAGAAACAGGAGTTTATTCTTTTGCAATTTGGAGGCTTTGAGTTCAAGTTCAAAGTGCCAGACTCTAAGGGCTGGGTGAAAGCCCCTCAACCTTGGGCTTCAGCTCTGCCTCTTACTCCTGGCCCACTGAACTAGAGGCATCTCTTCACTTAGACAGCCACTGGCTGCTGAGGCTGACAAGCCCAAGGTTGACATATAAAATGGCACAGTCCCAATGTTACCAAACCACATAGCAGGCCATTTGTTCAAATCCATTGAAAGTCCCAAGGTCAGCAGAGCATGGCAGGCTGCTGAACGATGACATGGTTACATGCAGAGTTCAAGCATACCATAAGCTAGAGACCATTCCCCAAGGCTTCTCCTTATATACAGGAAGCAGACCATATCACTAAGGCAGCTACTCAGCTGCTCACAGTAGATTCCACCATGGAGTAGTCGCTAATAATTCAAATATGTGTTAAATCACATTTTATTATAAAACAAATACAAGTGTACTAGGCAAACTTAAAAGTACAGGTAAACAAAAGTTGTTGTTATTGTTGTTGTTGTTATGTGCTGTCGAGTCAGACCTGACTCATAGCGACCCCTCCTTGGGTTTCCGAGGCAGTATCACTATGGAAGTAGATTGCCCTATCTGCCTTCCGAGGAGTGGCTGGTGGGTTTGAACTACCCATAATACTCATTAACAATTTGCCACATCCTTCTACCTGTCGTCGTTGTTGTTGTTAGGTGCCATTGAGTCAGTTCCAACTCACAGCAATACTATGTATAACAGAATGAAACATTGCCTGGTCTTGCTCCTTCTTCACAATCATTGCCGTGCTTGAACCCACTGTTGCAGCCACTGTGTCAATTCATCTCTTTGAGGGTCTTCCTCCTTTTTAGTGACCATCTATTTTACCAAGCATGATATCCTTGTCCAGGGAATGGTCCCTTCTGACAATATGACCAAAGTATGAAAGGCAAAGTCTGCCCATCCTCACTTCTAAGGAGCATTCTAATTGTACTTCATCCAAGAGAGATTTCTTTGTTTTTCTGGCAGTCCATGTTATATTTAACATTCTTCACCAACACCATAAATCAAATGCATCAATTCTTCAGTCTTCCTTACTCATTGTCTACCTTCCACATGCATATAAGGTGATTGAAAATACCTTGGCTTGGGTCAGGCACACCTTAGTCTTCAAAGTGACATCTTTGCTCTTTAATAATTTACAGAAGTCTTTTGGAGCAAATTTGCCCAATGCAATATGTCATTTGATTTCATGACTGCTACTTCCATGGGTGTTGATTATGGATCCAAGAAAAATGAAATCTTTGACAACTTCAGTCTTTTCTCTGTTTATCATGATGTTGCTTATTGGCTGATCATTCATCTACCTAAACAAACAAAACCACACTGCGTGGATTTGGACCTGACTCATAGCAATCCCTCCTTGGGTTTCCGAGGAAGTAGCACTACAGAAGTACATGGCCCAACCTTCCTTCTGAGGAGTGGCTGGTGGGTTTGAACTGCTAGCCTTCTGGTTAGCAGTCAAGTGCCTTAGGCAGTATGCTACCAGAGCTCCTAAGACAGACTGGGAAGAAGGAAATAATAAAATTCATTTTATCTTGCAACTACTATATGAGTCCACTTGTTGTTGTTGCTGCTATGTGCCATGGAGTCAGACCCGACTCATAGCGACCCTTCCTTGGGTTTCTGAGGCAGTATCACTATGGAAGTAGATTGCCCAACCTTCCTTCCGAGGAACGGCTGGTGGGTTTGAACCACCAGCCTCCTGGTTAGCAGTCAAGTGCCTTAGGCACTATGCTACCAGAGCTCCCACCTGAGTTCATTGGTCACTTTTAAATCTAAGATAGATACATTACAAAATTTTAGTTATCTTATTTTTTCTATATCTTGAACCTCCTCACTGCCATCGAGTCAATTGCAACTCTTAGCGACCCTTGGGTTTCTGAGGTGGTATCCCTACACAAGTAGATTGCCCAGTCTTCTTTCCAGGAACTGCCAGCCTTCTGGTTAGTAGTCAAATACCTTAGGCATTATGCCACCAGAGCTCCCGTTCACCTACCTATGCACATATAAATATATAATCACCAAACCAGTTGTTATTGAATTGAATATGAATCATGGCAAACCCATATGGCGTTAAGTCATTTGTCACTCAACGTGTTTTATGGAAGAAAGTCTAAACGCCTTAGCTTTAAATTTAAACCATTCAGCAATTTGGCCACAAATAAGTTTTTTTAGAAATGTTTGTTGATAGAATTGAGTTTCACCTTTAGCTCTTCTACTTATTCTTACTTGAGGCCAACTGTTCTTACCAAATATGCTTCCATTACATATTTGACCTGTGGGAATACTCTTTTTTTGCCTGGAATGCTCTCCCTCTTTCCATAATTTGCTACAGTCCAATTAATCACAAAGATTAGATAAAAGTGTTATTAAGTAAAGCTCTCTCTCCCTTGAATTTCCTATATGATATAACATCTGATACTTAAGAAGTGATCATCATTTAATGAAAGATTGAGTATTCACATTCAAATTCAAGTTCCTGCTAAGGTTAGTTTCTTCATCTGTAAAAGAGGGACAAACTACCTATCACCTTGCATTATTGTGAGGACTGTAGGAGATAATCATGAAAAGCACTTAGCACTATACCAGAACATAATTATTCACAATTCAATAAAAGGTAGTGTTGTGATTATCTCCTTTCCAATCCAGTTATATCTATCTTCCCATGTGGACTGTCAGCTCCTGGACAGCAGAAACTGCATGCTATCTATGCCTAACATCCTTCAGCAAACAGTGCAATAGGCCACTTACATGATACATTCTCAGTATTTGCTGTTAAGGATGATAATGAAGATGATGAAATTTACACATTACCAACTTTCTAAGAAATAATAAATCACTCAATGTGGGGCAATATTATGATTCCGTGGTGACAAGAACAAAATCTTAATAGGGAGTTATAATTTTGAAAAATGTTCACATGAAATGTACAAAAAAGAATACGCTTTCTCTTCAGTGAAATCATAGAAAATAGGGTAAGTCATTCTTAGAATTCTATTTTCAAAACAGTCAATACTTATAAGATGTTAGATGATAGTGAATTATTTACAGAAAACACCAGATGAATTTGATGTGTCTTTTTTTTTTTTTTTTTTTGGCAGATTACACACCATGCTTCTGTAGAAGGCTCCATGTGTTCCAGAGTTTTAACATAATGGGATTTCATATGCTGCCATAGAAAGAGAAAACTCTCCCCCAGAAACAGTAGTAAGAATGACCACTTCTGGTATGTTTGGTAGCAGACATCTCTATAGTTTCAAATTACTTCTCGGTTACAAGTCCAAAAATCTCAGCAAAGTTGTTGGCAGCTTGGAACAGTTTCTGCTCTCACTTAATCCCACCGGACAGACATGATTTGGATGGCATGGCACAGAGCCATTGAAACAACTGGAGTTACCTGATACAGTACATTGCCCTAGGATAAATAAAGTCAGATAGTTATTTTATCTTATTAGTAGTTTGCTGAGCATGGCCGCTTCCTTTTTTTTTTTGGTTTGTGTGTCTGTGCACTATTTCATAGTTTAAAAGACTTTGTTTCTCAGTTATGTGGTAAAAAGTCCTCTTAATGGACACAATTAGTTAATCAAAAAAGTCTACCAAAGTGTGAACCGAAAACAAACAAACAAAAAAGACATTATCTGGAAAATGTTTTGTTGCCTATACATTTACCACAGTTTAGAAATATATGTGAAAAAGACATGAAAAAGTCAAACCCACTGCCATCAAGTTGATTGCAACTCATAGCAACCTTCATAGGGTTTCCAAGGCTGTAAATCTTTATAGAAGTAGACTATCTCATCTTTCTCCTACAAAGAAACTGGTGGATTCAAACCACTGACCTTTTGGTTATCAGTTCAATATCTTGAACACAGCACCACCAGAGCTCCTTTTGTTGCTATTGTTGTTAGGTGCCATCGAGTTGGGTCCGACTCATAGCCACTCCCTCCTTGGATTTCCGAGGCAGTATCACTACGGAAGTAGATTGCAATCTTCCTTCCCAGGAGTGGCTGGAGGGTTTGAACTGCCAGTCTTCTGTTTAGCAGTCAAGTGCCTTAGGTAGTACACTCTGGTAGTGTAGCACTTGACTGCTAACCAGAAGGCTGGCGGTTCAAACCCTCTAGCCACTCCTGGGAAGGAAGATTGCAATCTACTTCCGTAGTGATACTGCCTCGGAAATCCAAGGAGGGGTTGCTATGAGTTGGGTCTGACTGGACGCCTGTAAGTGAAGTGAATAGAGGCTAGAAAGGTCTGGAAGGGTCAGCTTGCAGATGTTCTTTTAGACACCTTAAATTTTTTATTTAAACTTAAAACTTAAATATGTAACTAATTCAGTAATCTTTTTTAGAACATTATTTATTCAAGCATTCTTTCTTTTTGTATTGTGTTTTATTGGACATTTTCAAAGCTAATTAGGTTCCCCTTTAACAATTTTTATACAAATTGTTCTGTGCCATTGGTTACAGTTTCTACTATGTGTTAGCATTCTCATTATTTCCATTCTATTTTGTTCTATTTCTATTGCTCTAGCTTCCCTTCTCCTCCTTGCTTCTAACCTTTGATTTTGGGTAAATGTTGACCATTTCGTCTCATACAGTTCATTGTTTAAGGGAGAACATTACTCATGGGTGTTACTATTTATTTTATAAGCCAATCTATTATTTGGCAGAAAGGTGACCTGCAGAAATAGCTTCAATTCCACATTCAAAGATTAGCTTAGGGTGATTGTCTCAGGGGTTCTTCTAATCTCTCTTGGTTCTGTAGGTCTGGCCTTTTATAGGAATTTGGCTTTTGTTCTACATTTCTCTTCCATTCTCTCTGGGACCTTCTATTGTGTCCTTGGTTAGAAAGATCTGTAATAGTAGTGGCTCACATCTAGTTTTTCTGGTTTCAAGTTAGAAAAGGCTGTGTTTTGTGCAGGCTATTAGTCTTGTGAATTAGTTTCTTCTTAGAGCCTTTGATTTCCTTCATTCTCTTTTGCTCCATAAGAGTTGAGAGTAATAGTTGTATCTTAGATGGCAACTCACAAGCCTTTAAGAACCCAGACAATACTCATCAAAGTAGGATATAGAACATTACCTTTGTGAACTACATTATACCAATTGACTAGATGGCCCCTGAGACTATGGTCCCAAGCCTTTTAATCCTGTAAACCAATCCTGCAAGTTGTTTGGATATGTCTAGGAAGGCTCTGTAACTGTGTCCCCTAATCCAACAATCTTTTGATGGAAGGTCAAAGTCTTCACATTTGGTCTGCAATCAGTTTGGTTTCTTTAAAGAGTGAGGCACTCAAACCAACCAAACAATAACCCCAACTAGCATATATGATATGATCTCATTTATGTAAAATGTATATCAGAAAAAGGATAGAGGTAAGGTAATTCATAATAAGTGAATAAAAAAAGCAGATTGCAGAAAAATGTGTTTGGTGTATTTTTATTCCAAAAGCAGCAAAACAAAACTCCCTTCATATTGGTGTATATGCTGAATGAACAAGGGGAAAAATGTGGAAGACTGTTAACACTTCAGAAAAATGAAAACATAGGATGTGGGGTGTGGCAGCGGAGGAAGGAAGTAATTAACTTTGGTTTTAGACATCTTTGTATTGTAATGAATTATTATGGAAGTATTAATTCAAAAATATGAAATAGATGCTATGGTTAACTACAGGCAAATCGAAAAGAATATACAGAAAAATTATTATAATTAACATAAGAGTTCAATAAAAGTTCTGGGTACAAAAATCAAAAGTTCATGGCATTTCTACACAACAGCAACAAATTGTTATAAAATTACATTTATAATACAAACAAAAAAGTATAAAATACCTGGGGAAAAAATGTTATGAAATATCTGAAAGACCTGAGTGGAGATAATTATAAAACTTTGATATTAAGGAAGACTTTAATATCTAGAGAGAGAGACCATGTTCTTAGATAGGAAAAAACTATTTTAGAACATCAGTTCTTAGAAAATTGATCTATGGATTCAATGCAAACCAACATTTTTTTGTGGAATTTAGCTTTTAAAATTTATATGAAGAGTAAAGTGTTAAGAAGAACCAAGACACTCCTAAAGAAAAGAAAACAAAATATGATAGAGGTGTTGAGATTTCTTATAAAGGTAGAGTGATTAAGACAGTAAGAAATGAGTAGAAGAATAGACAAATAGACCAATGGAACAGAATGGCCCGTCCAGAGATAGAACCACACATTGTAGAAAGTTGGTTTATGACAGAGTGTCCTAAATCAGCTAGAGAGTATTATCCCTGGAGCAGCCTTCATCCAGTGACTGGTCATGCAGGATTATAAGGCCTGACTCCTTCACCCCAAATAGGGACAACTCTGAAGGGTCATCTCAGCTTCAGAACTCCCTGTGTGGTGAGCTGAGGCTTTCCTTGAGACTGCATCATAGTTCAGTTTATCCTGTCCAATCCTGCTTCATTTTCAGGTGTTGATCCCAAGAATACTCATTGTGGTAGTTAAGATTGTGTGTTGACTTGGCTGGGTCATGACTTTGAGTAGGTTGGTAGCTGGATGCAATAATTCTCCATGATGATGTTGGATGTGGTGTAATCAACTCCATGGTGGAATCTGCTGTGACCAGCTAATTAGTTGCCTTTGAGTTGTGGCCTGCTTCTAGTATATGGGGAAGCTTCTAGTGTACGAGGAAGGTCTGTAGGTTTTTGGCACATTTGGATAACCAGTGGCCTGCTGTATTGTCTACCAATCTTGGGATTGTTCCTGGACTTGAACCAGCTGTCTATAGTGTTGCCTGCTGATCTTGGGATTGTGCCATTTTACCTATCAATCTGGGGTTCATCAGCTTCAGGAGCCAGCAGCTGCATGAGTCAAAAGAAGGCTTTATCTTGTGCAAGTGGGCCTGGAAAAAGGCAGAGCTGAAGCCCAAGGTTGAGGGGCCTCTACTGAGGCCCCTAGAGCTGCCACTTTGAATTCAACTTCTAGCCTCCTAGAAGCTGTAAGAGAATAAATTCCTGTTTGTTAAAACCATCACTTGTGGTATTTCTGTTACAGCAGCGCTAGAGAACCAAGATACTCCTTAACAAACTTTCTGCACACTAATCTCATCTCAGAGTATACTTCCCTCTGGAAATCCACCTGCAACACAGTCACTGCTGGTGGGAATATGAATTGATATGAGCAGTTATGAAATAGCTTGGAATTACCTGGTAAAGTTTAACATGCATATACCTTACAATTTACAATTCCACTCCTAAATGTATACCCTAAAGAATCTCTTGACAAAATTCAGAATAGAGGTTTCCTGGGGGAAAGGGTTAGAGAGGTCATCAGGATGGGGGCATATTGGGGCTTTGAAAGGATTAGAAAAGACCAAATTACCACAAATAAGAGCAAAAAATGTGATTGTTCTTATAAAATGAAAGATTAACTTGCCTGGGAGGCTAATTCTGAGGGATTCAACAAATTGCTCATTGAGGCTTGATTGAATGAAGGACAGTTGCATCTGTGTGTAGAAGTGGAATCTAGAACTGGACTCTGAAGCCTGCTTAGGGTTTGAATAGATGAGAGGGGATCTGAGAGGGTGGTCCAGGTAAGAGGAACAGCATAAGCCAAGGCTTTCTAGACTAATCAAAGCAGGATTTAAGCAAGTAGTTAAAGTTTTGCTACCCAGGATGAAGCCAGATTATGGAGCATGAAAGCCAACTAAAATGATGCCTATTTGCTATGTTGGAAAGAAAAGTCATTAACAGTTTTGAATAGCCAAGGAGCATCCTAGAATAAATGCTCAGGAGGATGAATCCAGCAGTTCCTGTGCCAGGGAATAATACTTTCACATTTAAAAACATGTACTTTTATCTTGACTGAATGTAATTGCTTCTAATAAATGGCATTGGAGAATAAGACCAGTAGCTAACTTGAAACAATCTCTACACTTAATTAATTACTGGACTTACATTTGATTGCCAAGTTTGGTGGCAGTTTCTGATGACTAGAGTGTATTCTCAGATGCAGCTGTTTCTGACAGGACTGTTGTCTTTGCATGCTGGAGTTGTTACTGTTATCCTTAAATGACTGCGTGGAGAGTGGCTCTCCCCTGCTGACTACAATAGCATCTATGTCTGATCTTAGACAAGCCATTCTTATATTCATAGATCTACTGATGCAATTAGAGATCCCATCGCACGATTCTGTTATATGCACTATGCCCGTGACATGTTATTTTTATCTCAAAGCTGAAAGTCATGCAGTGCTATAAAAGATCTCATATTCTGAAATGGTTTTTGAGTGCCTTTTGATATTTTGTTTTGTTATTTTGATATTTCATTTTGAGTACCTACTACCTCTTTGGTGTACAGTTGATTAAAAAGTGAGACTAATGAGTCTGTTTTCAGGTTAATGCTTTTGTAAGAATTTGGCCCCTAATAAGCACTCTGGCTCTCGGCACAAAACTGGGGCAACAGAGCAGCACTTACCTATAGTTTAATTTCACAGCAGATTCCAGAGCTAATCCCATTCTTAAACCAGGGAAATCATACAACTTGGGCCATTACCTTCACTTATTTAGCAAAGTTGTTGTTGTTTCTGATCCTCGTCTGCCCTTGCATCTTCCAGGTAGGAATGGGCTCTGGCCTTATTTTATGTGGTCATGTCCCTTTAGACTCTACAAAAAAACAAAACAAAACTCGCTGCCATCGAGTCATTTCCAACTCATAGCCATCCCCATTGAGTTTCTGAGGCTGTAAATCTTTACAGAAATGGATTGCCCCATCTTCCTTCTGCAGAGCAGCTGGTGGGTTTGAACTGCTGACCTTCGAGTTAGCAGTCAAGTGCCTTATCCACTACACCACCAGAGATCCTTTTAGACTCTATAGCACCCTAGTTTTATTCCTAAAGGCTCACCCTTCCTTTAGGGTTTCAGCCTTCCCCATTCCACCACCAAATTTCAGAAAATAAGCTCTATTCACGTATTCAATCCCTTCGGCTGGAGCTGCTATGTACTACTTCACCAGTGGTGCCCTCCAACTGCTGGGGAAAACTCAAGATTGCATTACCAAATTCCATTTCCTCAGGAAGAGGAGCAAGGATATCTCCTTGAGGACTAAGGTGCGCCTGACACAAGCCATGATATTTCCAATCACCTTGTATGCATGTGAGAGCTGGACAATGAATAGGGAAGACCGAAGAAGAGTTGATGCTTTTGAGTTGTGGTGCTGGCGAAGAATGCTGAAAGTACCATGGACTGCTAAAAGAACTAACAGATCTGTCCTGGAGGAAGTGCAGCCAGAATGCTCCTTGGAAGCAAGAATGGCCAGACTTCGTCTCACCTATTTTGGTCATGTTGTAAGAAGGGACCATTCCCTGGAGAAGGATGTCATGCTTGGTAGGGTGGAGGGTCGACGAAAGAGGGGGAGGCCTTCAACGAGATGGATTGATACAGTGGCTGCGATGATGGGCTCGAGTATAGCAGGGATTGTGGGGCTGGTGCGGGATCGGGCAGTGTTTCGTTCTGCTGTGCATGGGGTCACTATGAGTCGGAAACGACTCGACGGCACTTAACAACAACAACAACAGGAAGAAGAGCTCAAATGTGTATTGGCCAAGACACTGATTTGTATAAAATGTGTGTGCATGTGTGCACATGTGAGTATGTCTGTGGCAGAAGGAAGAAAAGGGAAATTGAGTTAAAAATAAGTATAATTTCTTTTTCTATTTTTTTTTTGAGGTATAGCATACAGAAAGTAAAGTATATACATTTTAAATATATACTTCAATGAATTTTCACAAATTGGATTCCCCAAGTAACTCTTGTTCCAACATTTCAGAAAGCTCTCTTAAACACCTTCCCAGGCAATATCTAACACACCCACCACCCTAGTCCCAGAGATAACTATTATTCTGACTTTTATGACCATACATTAGTTTTGCTGTTCTTAAACTTCATATCAGTGGAATCATACAGTATGTTCTTTATTGTGTATGGCCTCTTTGCCCATCATTTTGTCTGTGAGATTCACTCATATTGTTAGTCTACTTTTTGTGTGTGGTAAATACATAGATATATAATATAACAATTGCTGATTTAACATTTTTTTCCACATGTACAATTCAGTGACAGTGATTATATTAATCATGTTGTACAACCATCGCCAGTATCTGTTGCCAAATATTTCATTGCTATTAACTCCACTGATCTGACAGTTTATCATACTGTGATGGCTTGTGTGTTGCTATGATGCTGGAAGCTATGCCACCAGTATTTCAAATACTAGCAGGGTCACCCATGGTGGACAGATTTCAGTGGATCTTCCAGACTAAGACAGACTAGGAAGAAAGGCCTGGAGATCTACTTCTTAAAAAAAAAAAAAAAAATCACCAGTGAAAACTTCTGAATAGCTGTAGAACATTATCTGATATTGTGCCAGAATATGAGCCCCTCAGTTTTTGGTTGGAAGATGCTCAAAACATGACCGGGGAAGAGCTTTGTCCTCAAAGTAAAGTTGCCCTTAATAATGTAGAAGGAATAAAGCTTTTGGGACCTTCATTTGCTGACATACAACTCAAAATGAAAAGAAACAGCTGCAAATATCCATTAATAACTGGAATGTGGAATGAACAAGACAGGAATCTAGGAAAATTGGAAGTCGCCAAAAATAAAATGGAACACATAAAGATCCACATCCTAGGTATTAGTGAGCTGAAATGGACTATTATTGGTCATTTTGAAGCAGAAAATCACATGATCTACTATGCTGAGAATGACAGATTGAAGAGTGTAAAAACGGCATGCTGGAGGCATCTGACTTCCTCTAACTTCACAAGGGGGAAGGAGGATCAAGATCAACAACCCAAGGCTAATTCCTATGAGATGAAAGTCAGCTATGCCTCCATCCTCCAACCTTTTTACCAATTCTGACACCAATCCTTCCTGCCTCTATTTTCCTGCTGGGTTTGATATTTCATTGCAATGGCTATACAGAACTCACAGACAATGCTCAAGATTATAGCGTTTATTAGGAAAGTAACAGGTTACCATTCAGGATCAGAAACAACTCATGATACAATTCTTCCATCAGGTCAGCCTCTTCCCAGCTGTATCACAAGGAGGCCTCTCTCTGGTCCTCAGCCTTTCAGCCCCATGGCCCCTTGCCCTCTGCCCTGCTCTGGCAAGTGTTACAAAGCTCTTTTAGCTCTGCCAATAAGTGTTCAGATGTACCTCACTTCACCAGCAAGCCTCTTACCCAAAGGTGTTCGGCTTTCTCACTCCATGGGTCCAGAAGCCCACTGCACTGTCTCCTACCAGGTGTGTTGCTAGGTTTCCTACTGTGTCTCCAGCCAAACCTTTGGCCAGATCTCCTGCCAGTTCTCCTGGTTCTGTTGCTGTCACTTCTCTGCCACTGCTTCTTGCAGCCTCTCACCATTTTAGCAAAGTATTACAGCTCTCTCTCTGTCTCCTGTCTTTAAGAAGTTTAACACAGGGACCTCAATCCAAAGTGCACTCTGTACATCTTTCTTGATGGTGGGAGATCTCCCCTTTATGCCTCTCCAAACTCACGGTTGTCGAGTCAGTTGCAACTCATAGTGACCCCTCCTTGCGTTTCCAAGGCGGTATCACTGTGGAAGTAGATTGCCCAACCTTCCTTCCAAGGAGTTGGGAGTTCAAACCCACCAGCCTTCTGGTTAGCAGTCAAATGCCTTAGGCACTACACCCCCAGAGCTCCTTTTATGCCTCTAGAATGGTTTTAATTCTAGCAGTATGGCAAAACTGACCAGTCCCCACATTAGGGTTTTGTACACCTTATTTGCTTAACTCTGCCACCACAAGGGTGCCATACATCTTATTTATATTATTAGCAAGCTATCTAATCTCCTTGGTGGGCCACAAGCACCTCACATTTGCATAGCAGGATTCACAGAGACCATGGCTAGAAGGGCCATATTAAGTAATTCACTGTACTGCAATGAGAAATGGCATCACATTCATCATCAAAAGAACATTTTCAGATGGATCCTGAAGTACAACACTGTTGGTGATAGGATAATATCTCTATACCTACAAGGAAAACTGATTAATACTACTATTATTGTTAAAATTTACACAGTAACCACTAATGCCAAAGATGAAGAAATTGGAGATTTTTACCAACTTCTGCAGTCTGAAGTTGATCAAGATGCAGTGAAATCAAGATGCAGTGTAATCACTGGTGATTGGAATATGAAAGTTAGAAACAAAGAAGAATAAGCAGTTAGAAGATATAGTCTTCATGATAGAAGCAATGCCAGAGATCAAGATAACACAATAGAATTTTGTAAGACCAACAACTTATTCATTGCAAATACCTTTATTCAACTACACAAATGGCAACTATACATGTAGACCTCACCAGATGGAATATGTTGTTGTTGTTGTTGTTATGTGCCGTCGAGTCAGACCCGACTCATAGCGACCCCTCCTTGGGTTTCCGAGGCAGTATCACTACGGAAGTAGATTGCCCCATCTTCCTTCCGAGGAGTGGCTGGTGGATTTGAACCGCCAGCCTTCTGGTTAGCAGTCAAGTGCCTTAGCCACTATGCTACCAGAGCTCCCTAGATGGAATATACAGGAATCAAATCGACTACATTTGTGGAAAGAGATAATGCAGAAGCTCAGTATTACAAGTCAGAACAAGATCAGGAGCCAATTGTGGACCAGACCTTCAGTTGCTCATTTGCAAGTTCAAGTTGAAGCTGAAGAAAATTAAAACAAGTCCATAAGAGCCAAAATGTGGCCTTGAATATATCCCACCTGAATTTATAAACAATCTGAAGAATAGATTTGATGCACTGAACACTAATGACTAAAGACCCAACGAGTTGTGAGATGACACAAGGACATCATACATGAAGAAAGAAAAAGGTCATTAAAAAGGCAGGAAGAAAGAAAAGATCAAAATGGGTGTCAGAAAAGACTCTGAATCTTGCTATGGAATGGAAAGTAGTTAAAGTGAATGGAAGAAATAATGAAGTAAAAGAGCTGAACAGAATATTTCAAACAGTGGCTTGAGAAGATAAAAGAAAAGTATTATAATGAAATGTGCAAAAATCTGAAATTAGAAAACCAAAAGGGAAAAAGAAACTCAGTGTTCCTCAAGCTGAAAGAACTGAAGAAAAATTCAAACCTCAAGTTGGAATATTGAAGGCATTTATAGTTTTAGGTGTTATATTTAGATCTGTGATCCATCTTGAGTTAATTTTTGTTTATGATGAGAGATATGGATTCTGTTTCATTTTCCTGCAAACTGATATCCAGTTTTACCAGCACCATTTGTTATAGACTATCCCCCTTTGTACCTAAAACTATAAAGGGAGCTCTGGTGGCATAGTGCCTAAGGCATTTGACTGCTAACCAAAAGGCTGGAGGTTCAA
>NW_006921949.1:2953837-2958205 GCF_000298275.1 Orycteropus afer afer
AATTGGGCAATCTACTTCCGTAGTGATACTGCCTCGGAAACCCAAGGAGGGGTTGCTATAAGTTGGATCTGACTCCATGGCAGTACGTTTGGGTTTGTTGTTGTTGTTGTTGTTGTTGTTTAAAACTATAAAGATCATCAAAGAAAAAATAGGAACAAATTTAGGGGTCCTAATATATGGCATAAATACACTATAAATATAAATATAAATACACTATTACACATAACTAAAAGTGCACAAACAGCAGAAGCAAACTAGACAAATGAGACCCTCCAAAAATTAAACATTGATGTGCAGCAAAAGTCTTCACCAAAAGAATGAAAAAGAAATTACAGCCTGGGAAAAAAACTCTGGCGACGACATACTGGACAAGGAACAAATCTCTAAAATTTATGGAAACCGTAAACACCTCAACAACAAAAAGACAATGAGTCCAATTGAAAAATGGCTAGAGGACATGAACAGATACTTCACCAAAGAAAACATTCAGGTGGCTAATAAACACATAAAGAAATGCTCAAGATCATTAGCCATAAAAGAGATGCAAATCAAAACAACAATGAGATACTGTATCATCCCCGCATTAATAGCAAAGTTAAAACAAACAAACAAAAACAGGTAACAACAAATGCTGACAAGGGTGTAAAAAGACTGGAACCCTCATACACTGCTGATGAGACAGTAAAATGGTATAACCACTGTGCAAAATGGTCTGGTGCTTCCTTAAAATTTGGAAGTAGAATACCATGTGATCCAGTAATGCCACTACTAGGTGTATATGTCCTTTTGTGACTGACTTACTTCACTCAGCATAATGTTTCCAAGGTTCATTCATGTTTTAGCATTTCTTTTTATGGGTCAGTAATAATATTCCTTTTTATGTATATACCACATTTTATTTATCTATTCATCTGTTGATGGATACTTAGGTTGTTTTCATCTTTCTGATATCATGAATAGTGCTGCAATGGATATTGGTGTACATGTGTCTTTTTGCTTCAATGTATATACCAAGTGGATACCTAGGCATGGGATTTCTGTGTCATATGGTAATTCTCCTAGTCTATGTTCTTTTAATTGATTGATTTTCCTTGAGTTTATCTCTCCTTGGCTCATATTATCATTGGAGTAGTAAAACTAACATTCAGTTCTGGGCCTTGAAAAGAGGGCCTGCTTTCAGAGTAGACGTTAGATCAGAACAGTGGCAATATCTATGCTCCCCTACAATCCAATCCAGCTTCAAGACTGGATGGAGGTTTCACATCGATGCTGGACCAAAGTTTAATAGTGACTTTCTTGCATTGTTTAGGAGGCTTGATTGAAAATGACTGAATAGCTTTCCATCTTGCCAGTTAATTCTGTGTTCTACCTATTCTGACATCTTTCTTTGTCATATTCCTCTGAATCTGGGACCCACCTAGACATGATTCTCCTCTGAATACCTGCTCGTGTATGAAAGTCTAATTGCAGATTCTGAATTCCTAACCTGTTTACTGGTCTTACTCTGAAGTAAAGAGTAAGAGAGTAGAACTGGCATATGACAAGTCCACTATAATTCTTCAAAGATCAAGACCTACTGATGCAGGTGTTGTAGCATACTTACTGTGGACAAGGGGCAATAATACTCTAGTTAAGTTAAAATATATTATCTTAATGCCAGTTCTTGTTCTAGTATCCCAGAAGATACATTGGCTCTGACAATTTATTGTTTTCCCATGTGAAAGAAACTAATTGGTATGATAGTGCAGAGATTTTTATCCCTCCTATCCCATCTACTAGGAGCTCTGGTAGTGTAGTGGCTTGGGCACTTGACTGCTAACCAGAAGGCTGGTGGTTCAAACCCACCAGCCACTCCTCGGAAGGAAGGTTGGGCAATCTACTTCCGTAGTGAGACCACTTCAGAAACCCAAGGTCAATATGAGTCAGGTCTGACTCAACAGCACATAACAACAACAACATCCCATCTACTAAGGAGCTTTGGTGGCACAGTGCCCAAGACATTTGATTGCTAACCAGAAGATTGGTGGTTCAAACCCAGCAGCTACTACATGGAAGGAAGATGGGGCAACCTACTTCCATAAAGATTTACCACCTCAGAAACCCATGGGGGTCACTATGAGTTGGAATCCACTCGATGCCAGTGGAGTTTAGTTTTGGGTTTGGTATCCCACACACTTAAACGGTGATGATAATACTATTTTGGTACTCTCTCATCTTGTAAGAAAGGACTATGGGTGAAAGAGAGAAAGAATATGTGAGCCTTCTGGTATCCTTGATATAAAAAGTCCATCTTTGATGCAATCTTCCTAGAGCTTCTGCTATACATGCAATTTCATTCTCACCTAATTATTTTATTTCATTTTCCAGTAAACGATCTGTCCTTTGTTTAACTATCTTCTGCTGGGAAAGTTCTTGATTTCTTAGCTACTTAACTAGAGAGAATGTGTGTGTGTGTGTGCGTAGGGGGGGTGTATACTTCAAAACCGGTTCATTCTAATTTTACCCACCTGTTGAGAATTTACATTTCCATCCCAAATATACTAAATCAGAATCTACATTTTAACAAGATCCCCAGGTGATGATTATGTGTACATAAAAATTACCTGAGAATCTATACAAATCCCGTGGGGATCTTGTTAAAGTGTAGATTCTCATTTGGTATATCTAGGGTGGAAATGCAAATTCTCAGCAGGGGTACAGCTGGAATGAACTGCTTTGAAGCCCTGGTGCATGTGTTTAATGAAATTCTAATTAATGTTGGCTTTAATTTTAAGGAGGTCTGGTGACATTGTGCCTGAAGCATTTGACTGCTAACCAGAAGGTTGGAAGTTCAAACCCACCTGCCACTCCAAGAAGGAAGACTGGGCAATCTACTTCCGTAAAGATTTACTGCCTTGGAAACCCAAAGTGGGTCGTGCTGAGTTAGAATCAACTTGATGGCAGTGAGCTTGGTTTTTGTTTGTTTTTGGTTTAATTCTAATTTTTATAAAAATACATTGTATTAAAATATAGTTTATGTACAGTGAAATACACAAAACTAAAGTGACATGGGTCAGTGCATTTTTTTTTTTGGAGTGCTCCCTCCCTTCCCCTCTCACTCCTGATAACCAACAAAGAAAGCTTCGTTTCATATATAAACCTTTCCTTGACTTTCCACAATAATGAACTAATACTATATTTGTCCTTCTGTGTTTGACTTATTTCACTCAGCATAATGTCCTCCAAGTTCATCCACATTATGCAGTGTTTTGCAGATTCTACATTATTCTTTAGTGTTGCCTTGTATCCCATTGTACATATGTACCATAGTTTGGTTATCCATTCTTCTGTTAATGGGCACGTAGGTTGTTTCCATCTTTTTTGCTATCATAAATAGTGCTGCAGTGAACATGGGTGTGCATAATAATATCTGTTCTTGTCCTGCCTCTCACTTCTTTAGGATATATACCTAGCAATGGGAGCTCTGATGGCATAGTGCCTAAGGCATTTGACTGCTAACCAGAAGGCTGGCAGTTCAAATCCACCAGCCACTCCTCAGAAGGAAGATAGGGCAATCTACTTCAATAGAGATACACCCTTGGAAACCCAAGGAGGGGTCGCTATGAGTCGAATCGTCTTAATGGAATTGAATTTGGTGTTTTTCACTGAGCAATGGGATTGCTGGGTCAAATGCTATTTCTAATTCCAGCTTTCTAAGGAATTGCCATACTGTTTTCCACAGGGGTTGTATCATTTTACAGTCCACCCAGCAGTGTATGAGAGTCCCAATCTCTCCACATCCTTGCCAACATTTATTATTTTCTGTCTTGTTGAACTTTGCCACTAGGGCCGGGGTGAGATGATATCTCATTGTTGTTCTGATTTGCATCTCTCTGATGATGGTGAACATTTCTTCATGTATTTGCTGGCCGCCTGAATATCCTCTCTGGTGAAGTGCCTATTCATGTCTTCTGCCCATTTTTCAATTGGATTGTTAGTCTTTGTGTTGTTGAGGTGTTGGGGTTTTCTATAAATTTTAGACACAAGTCTCTTGTCAGGTATGTAATTATCAACAAGTATGAATTTGTTGCTGTCATTTTGTTACGTCCTTTTTTGTGGTGCTCCTGATTTCTTTGTTCCATATAATTTTCTGTGCTGGGTTCATTTTGTTTATGAATCATGTTATTACTTCTTTCATTGCTATTGTTTTAGTATTTGCTAAATGTTTGTGCTGGTCCTCTTTTTTACTTTGATGTGAAGGTTTATCATTTTTCTTTGAGGTTACCCTGTGATTTATAGTTTTCTTCCCAAGTTTAGAACAGTCTGTTCTGTCTTGTAGTTGTCTTGACTTCCCTACCATCTGGAAGTTCTGTAATGACACTGTTTTTC
>NW_006921949.1:2962770-2977594 GCF_000298275.1 Orycteropus afer afer
GTAAACTGTGGTCAATGACATGAGACAAAGTACATGTGAACTGCTGTATGGAAAGTGAATTTGCTCTGTAAATCTTCACCCAAATCACAATAAATAAATTAAAAAAAGGAAAAAAAAAAAAAGAAGAATTTAGGTATTTGTCTTCAATCTCATTAATTCTGTCTTCCATTGATTCTATTCTATGCCTTTGCCCATTCAATGTGTTATCTATTTCTGAAAATTTAGTATTAATATTATGAATTTCTATCTGTAGATTTTGTATCATTTGTAAGTTTTCATTTATTTTGTCATTTTGTTCTTGTATTGTCTTTTGAAATTTTTCTAGTGTTTTCTCTCTGTTTTCCTCAATTTTTTCAGTGTTTCCTTGATCTGTTTCTCAATTCATTAAAGATACCTAAATATAATTCTTTTGAATTCCTTATCAGGAAGTTTCAATGCTGCATCTTCCTCAGGGATGTGTTTTAGGTCTGTATCCTATCCTGGTCCATTGTTTCTCATGCTTTATCTTGCTTATGTGTGTGGACTGTGATGCTCTGTTGTCTCCAAGGCATTGTGATATTTTTGTGTTTATATTTAATTAGTGATTATATGTTGGATTGACTTGCCCATGATTTTCATTTTCTTTGTTTTATTTGGATGTTATCTATGTAATCAGGGTACTGTGCTCCTCTATTTGCTAGTTGGCAGCACTTATACAATCACCACCTGTATCCTTTCTCATTGTCAGTTTCCCATATGTCCCTGCCATCCTTGGCTAACAAAGCCTATTCTTAGGTCCCTGGAATCTGAATAAAAATGCTGTCACTTTAAAATCCAAAATGGCCACCGCTTCTAAACATTCAAAATGGCTGCCCCCTCGGTCACTTTAAATATCCAAAATGGATGCTGTTTGTAATCAATCAAAATGGCTGCACCCTCCAGACAGCCAAAAGTCTACAGCTCAAGTTGTCTCCCTCCTTGCTCTTTCCCTTCCTAGTCATAGGCCACCAGTGCAGTCATCCCTGCAGCCTTTGGCAACCAGGGCTGATCTTAGGTTAATTCTCAGGTCCCAGCACCACTTGGAAATATTCAGGCTGTTGGTTCCATCAGAATAGCTGACAGTTCACTGCTCTGACCATCTCTGTACTCACTGTTTTCATTGTGGTTTTTCCACTAGTTGATTCCAAATCCACCTCTGCATACTTCCTTTCAAAGCTCAGGGCTCCAGGATTATATTTTGTATCTCCATCAATTGGTTTCTCTTTTCTTCGTTGAAGAGAGTCTGTGTAGCTTGTCTGCCTATTCCACCATCCTACCAGAAGTCCTGGTTTAATTCTAATTTTAAGGAGCTCTGGTGGTATAGTGCTTAAAACATTTGGCTGCTAACACAAGTGACTCTGTGGGAGAAAGATGAGGTAGTTTCCTTCTGTAAAGATTTACAGCCTTGCAAACCCCATGGAGCAGTTCTACTTTGCCCTAAAGGGTTGCTGTGAGTCAGAATCCACTCAGTGGGAGTGGTTTAGTTTGTTCTAATGATGCTTCAAAGGACCTTTCCTACTGCTTCACATTTCACTCTCATTCTGGTACTGATGCTCTCATAGGTGTTTTAGGAAAAGCATAGATTATTTACCCATTCAAGTTTCCTTTACTCATCTGTTTTCCTCATTACATTATCAAATGAAGTGGAATGCATAAAAATCCATATTCTAGTCTGAGATGGACCATTTTGAATCAGACAGTTATATGTTCTATTATGCCAGGAATGACAAATTGCAGAGGAATAGCATCACATTCATCATGAAAAAGAGTGTTTCACAGTCTATGTTGATACTACACAAAACATTGTTCCACCTCCTACGTTGGCGAGTAGCGACTGGGATCTTAAAAGCTAGCAAGCTGCCATCTAGATGCAAAGATGGGTCTCTCCTCATCCAGAGCAAAGAAGAATGAAGAAAACCAAAATTCATGGAAACAATTAGTCCTAGCGACTGGTACACCATCTGATCTGCAGCCTATACGACTATGAGACCAGAAGAACTAGATGGTGCCCGGCTACCATTGTCATCCACTTGAAAGGGGATCTATGTAGGAGATCCTTGATAGAGAGGGAGAACAATGTGGAAGAAAACTCAAAATCATTGGAGAAAAAAAAGGGGGGACCAGGTTTGCTGCTCCAATAGAGCCGGGTGGAACCACTGAGACCATGGACCCTAGCTGCCCTTTGGGTCTGGAATTGAACCCACACTTGTGGTTTCCAGCCAAACAGGGGACAGGCATATGAGTTGAACATTTACCTCAGGTAGATACACTCCTTGGAGAGAACAATCATGGGAGAAAGAAGGGCTGCTTATGCACAGGGAGACAGCTCAGGGGACAGGAACCCATGGAGGGATGGACACTGGGAGGAGGTAACTGTGGCGAGGAGGTGGGAGGGGAGCTGTTGCATTATGATAAACTGTGGTCAATGTCATGAGACAAAGTATATGTGAACTGCTGTATGGAGAGTGAATTTGCTCTGTAAATCTTCACCCAAATCACAATAAAAAAAAAAAAAAAAGCTTAAAAAAAAAAAAAGATGTATGTTGAAGTACAATGCTATCAGTGATAAGGTAATATTCATATACCTAAGGAGCTCTGGTGGTGTAGTGCCTAAGGCATTTGACTGCTAACCAGAAGGTTGGCAGTTCAAACCCACCAGCCACTCCTCAGAAGGAAGATTGGGCAATCTACTTCTGTAGTGATACTACCTCAGAAACCCAAGGAGGGGTCACTATGAGTTGGATCTGACTTGACAGCAGTGAGTGATTTTGGACAAGAAGTGAGAATGGCCAGATTTCATTTCACCTACTTTGGTCATGTTGCCAGAAGGGACCATTCCCTGGAGAAGGATATCATGATTGGTAAAGTGGAAGGTCAGTGAAAAGGGGAAGGCCCTCATTGAGATGGACTGACACAGTGGCTGCAACGTTGGGCTCTGTTATAGCAGGTATTGTGAGGCTGGCACAGGACCAGGCAGTATTTCATTCTGTTGTACATGGGGTCAGTGTGAGTTGGAGTCGACTTGACAGCACCTAACAACAACAACTCTGTCTAAATGGTTATGTCTCTTCTTGCCTGCTGATTCTTCAACACAAGGACCTCAATGTACCCCAGGAGCAACCTACTTATGGTCCAGGGAATTCTTATTGTGTTCTCTGGGAGAAATGTTCCCTCTTTTGGTACCTAGATCATAACAGTGCAGAGCTCAAAGTAATGGGAATGGGAAGCACAAATTCCCCAGGTGGGATATTGGGAGTGATGGTGCAAAAACGGCAAGGAGGCCACATGTTCTGACCTCCTAGAACCTCACAAGAGAAAGGCAGAATCACCATCAATAGCCCAAGGCCTATTACTGCAAGGCCAGACATGCTGCCTCCCTCCAGCCCTTCTCCAACCGTTCCTCCCAAAGCACCCACCACCTCTCTCCTGGGTTCGATAATTCACTGCAGTGGCCACACAGAACTCACAGATTATGGGATTTATTAGGAAAGCACCAGGCTACAATTCAAGTTCAGGAAAAATGCTCAATCTCTCTCCCAGCCCACCATCTCTCAGCCAAGTCTCTCACAGTCTCTCCCCCAGCAGTGCATGTCCCTCGGTGTCTTACTCAGCAATGTGTGTCTGTTGCATCTCTTTTCCAACAGCACGTGTCTCTTTCAGTAATGCGTGTCTCTTTCAGCAGCACATCTTCCTCAACCAGCAGTCAGAGAGAGTTCTGCCTCTAGGAGGCCTCCTTTTGAGCCCAGAGGAGTGGTCAAACTAGCCAATCATAGCATCAGAATTCTAAGCACCTGAGAGAGAGTGGGAACCTCCCAGTACATTGTTTTGTGCCACTCCCAACAGAAATACTCCAGGTGGACAACTTCAGCAATCAGGAGCTCCTCAGTTGCTCATAGCAAATCCCACCTTGGAGTTCACAAAGACTTATAGGTAGAAAAGCCACACTAAGTAATTTACTACACCACAGATGGTAAGTAGGGCTACTCATGTTTCCACCCCTCGGTTCCCAGACTCATAAATTCTTCCCATTGGGAAAATTGTATCCTAGAGAATGATGTCACATTCTTACAAAATATTGGCTCTGAGCTGACACATATGCAATTCTTCAGCAAAACATTCTAATTCTCATCTGGCCAGCAGCTTCTGGTTGGTTGGCATTCCCACATCTCCTTTGCTATAAAGTGGAACCCCTGGCCTGATGGATGTCATGTGGGTCCCATATTGATGGATCAAACATTCTATAAGTTCTTGGATAGTGGTGTGCTGACAGAGATTTTTCAGGCAGGAAAAGCTATAACCAGACTATGACTCTATTACTGTCAGAAAATATTGGTCAAAGGGGACCAGGGTATTCAATTTCCCACCAAGTGGGATCTCTTTCCACCAAAACCCACTGCCATTGAGTCAATTCCGAATCATACCTACCCTATAAGGCAGAGCAGAACTGCCCTATATCATTACTAAGGCTGTAGATCTTTCCAGAAGCAGACTTCCCCATCTTTCTTCCACAGAATGGCCACTGTGTTTGAACCACCAAGCTTTTGGTTAACAGCTGAATGATTTAACCACTACTCCAGTAGATCTCCTATTTGATCTCTTTAGGGGATGGTTTTGCAGTATTGGCCTATCTTTGGTCTATTTTTCTGGAATGTTGGACATTTGGCAATGACAATAGATAAATTATGTTTGGTAAGTGGAAGACCATGTAATTGGGCAGATGCACAGCCTCCATCTTCTTCTATAACTCTGTTCATGTGCCCATAGTGCAGGCACTGAGGTGGCCAATAACATAGGCTGGCTGGCGGCTGATCAACCTGCAGTCTTTTGTCTCCTTGACTGTTTAGTGACTCTTTCATGGTAGAAGATCCTTCATGCGCATTAATGTGTGATACAAAGATCTTCACACTTCATGTCCACTCTCACATGTCCATCCTCAAATATATATATACCCTACTTAATGAGGAATGCCACCAAGATACCCAGGATCAATTATTTCTACTTAAACTTCTGGGAACTCATCATTCAAACTACCCCAATCTAATCTTTGGATAACTTGTTACCACAAGGACTACCATTATCTTGGTAGCATTATTGAATGTCAAGGTACTTTTCAACTGTTTTTCGGAAAAAGATACCATTTAAGCTTGTTTTCTATGTTGCTGTTGTTGTTATTTGCCGTCGAGTCGACCCCGACTCATAGCGACCCCTCCTTGGGTTTCCTGAGGCAGTATCACTACGGAAGTAGGATTGCCCAACCTTCCTTCCAAGGAGTGGCTGGTGGGTTTGAACCGCCAGCCGTCTGGTTAGCAGGCAAGTGTCTTAGCCACTGTGCTACCAGAGCTAGTCAATAATTTATTGCTTCCACTTTGTCTTCTCATTTTACTTGGATTCATAATCAATCCCCATGGAAGCAGCAGTCAAGAAATCAAAAGACATTGCATTGGGCAAATCTGTTGTAAAACTCTTCTTTAAAATGGTTAAGAGCAAAGATGTCACTTTGAAGACTAAGGTGCACTTGACCCAAGCCATGCTATTTTCAATAGCCTTGTATGCATGTGAGAGCTGAACAACGAATAAGGAACACTGCGGAAGAATTGGTACATTTGAACTGTGATGTTGGCAAAAAATATTGACTGCATCAAGGGGTGCTAGAGAAACAAACAAATCTCTATTAAAGGAAGTACAGCTGGAATGCTCCTTAGAATCAAGAGTGGCCAGATTTTGTCTTTTATATTTTGGCCATGTTGTCAGAAAGGACTAGTCCTGGAGAAGGATATCATGCTTGGTAAAGTGAAAGGTCAGCAAAAAAGGGGCAGACCCTCAGTGAAATGGGTTGATACTGCAACTGTGACAGTGGGCTTAAGCATGGCAATGATTGTGAGGATGGTGCAGAACAGGGTAGTGTTTTGTTCTGTTGTACATAGGGTGACTATGAGTCGGAACTGACTCAGTAGCACCTAACAACCACCACAACACCTTGTCTTCAAATATTCTAAGACCCAGATCCCTAATACTGTTTAACTTTGAAGAATGTCAGACTTTATTATACGATTTTATTTTTAAGTTATATAACTTGGCAGGGAGAGAAAAATTTTACAACTTACGGGATTAATATCCATTAGAGAAAGGTGAATGAAAAGCAAAGAATTCTTACTCTGAGCTATGATTTTCCACATAAATTTTTGGACTATTCAAAAAATATTGTAGGTTAATGTTACCTTTTTAAAATTTTGTGAAAGAAAATGCTTTGGCAAACTATTCTTGTTTTGTGGGAATGATCTTTGTGTTCTCTCTAACTTTAAAAGATATTAAAATGTTCTTATAAATGTCACTGCTGAAAGCTAGTCTCTCAACTTCATTTTTTACATGAATAAAGGGTAAAATTATTTTCTGATACCTACCATAAAAAAGATACTGTTGTTGAATAAAGGAATTGGAAGAAGATACCTTAACAACCTGTGATATGCAGATGATACAACTTTGTTTGCTGAAAGTAAAGAGGACTTGAAGCACTTACCCATGAATATCAAAGACTACAGCCTTCATATGGATTACACCTCAACAAAAAGAAAACAAAAATCCTCAAAACTGATACTGCAGAGCAATATTATGATAAGTGGAGAAATATTGAAGTTGTCAGGGATTTCATTTAACTTGGATCTACAATCAACCCCCCATGGAAGCAGCAGTCAAGAAATCAAATGGCATATTGCATTGGACAAATATGCTACAGAATACCTCTTTAAAGTGTTAAAAGCAAAGATGTAACTTTGAGGACTCAGGTGCAACTGATCTAAGCCATGATATTTTCAGTAGCCTCATATGCATATAAAAGCTGGTCAATGAATAAGGAAAACTGAAGAGGAATCGATGCCTTTTAATTATGGCATTGATGAAGAATACTGAATATACCATGGACTCCAAGAAGAGTAAAATACATGTATTTTGGAAGAAGTATAGCTGGAATGCTCCTTAGAAGTGATGATGGTGAGACTTCATCTCATGTACTTTGGACACATTATCAGGAGGGCCTAATCCCTGGAGAAGGACATCATGCTATGTAGAGGGTCATCAAAAATGAGGAAGACCCTCAATGAGGTGAATTGACACAGTGGCTACACCCATGGGCTCAAGCATAATAACAATTGTGAAGATGGCTAAGACTGGACAATGTTTGTTCTGTACATAAGGTCGCTTTTTATCAGAACTGACTCAATGGAACTTAATAACAACAACAATTAGAACAAAATTATCCAACCAGTAAGGCTTCTGGTAGTTGCATTAATGAGGCCTCGTTCTATGTTAATGTTAGTACCTCGCATATCCTGCGGGGTCATAGGTAAACCAAAAGTATGGGCTTACAAGAGTATCTCTCCCTATTGGTCTTGTTCTGATACACAACATAAAAAGATTTTGGTGTTGCATGAGGGTCCCTATCATTAGCAACTCCCCATTTTAGCTACTCTCACCAATTAGTTATGTGATTATTAAGATTTAAAAAAAAAAAACAAAAAACAGCTAACAGTCTTTTATACCTTTCACAGAGTCATAAAGAAATTTCTATAATTTGTACCTTCTGTCAAGGCTAGAGATGGGGAATTTAGAATGTGTCTAAATTTCTTTCTTTTTTTCCAGGATGCTTGGCACAATTCTCCCTTTCTTGTTTCTATTTGACTTTTTTATTTGTTTTACTCTGTTTCTCCTCTTTGATTCTACATCCCATTTGTGGTAGTTAAGGTTATATGTCAACTTGGCTTGGCCTGGTTTTGAGTGGCTGGGCAACTAGATTTAGTTATTCCCCATGAGGAGACTGGCAGTCAGCTCCATGGTGGAATCTGCCACAAGCAGCTGAGTAATTGCTTTAGGGATGTGGTCTGCTTCCAGTATAAAAGGAGAAGCTTTGGGAATGGTCTGCAGCTTTTTGGCAAGCTTGGATCCTGCATGTAGCCAAGTCAGCAGCCTGCTATGCACTGCAAATCTTGGGACTTTTTCTGGACTTGAACTAGTGGCCTGCCATGTTGTTTGATAATCTTGGGACTGTGCTTGTTACTTGTTGACCTTTGGTTTGTCAGCCTCAGCAGCCAGCAGCTGCCTGAGTTGAGAAAAACCTCCAGCTTCAGTGGGCTGGGAGCAAAAGGCAGAGCTGAAGTCCAAGGTTGAGGGGCTTTCACTCAGGCCCTAAAGTCTGGCACTTTGAACTCTAGCCTTCTAGGCTCCTAAACTATAAAAGAATAAATCCTTGTTTATTAAAGCCGTTCCATTTGTGGTATTTCTGTTACAGCAGCACAAAGTAACCAAAACACCATTCATGCCTGTTGTTGTTTGCCGTCGAGTCAGCCCCGACTCATAGCGACCCCTCCTTGGGTTTCCGAGGCAGTATCACTACAGAAGTAGGATTGCCCAACCTTCCTTCCGAGGAGTGGCTGGTGGGTTTGAACCGCCAGCCTTCTGGTAAGCAGTCAAGTGCCTTAGGCACTATGCTACCAGAGCTCCTTCATACCCGTTAGAAAGTGAGAAAAAGCCACAGGAAGCAGAAGAAAAGACTCCATCGAATTGGGAGAAGTACCTAGAGCTAGAGAGAGGGGTCTATGTGCTATTCTTTTGCTTTTTCCCAAAACCAATATGTGCCAAATACTTTACCTGCATTACATTATCCTACTACTGACTGATGTTAGAAATAAACCTTCAGTGCATGAATTTGAGTATCCAGAAGAATCATGACTGCAATTAATTGAAACCCACCAACTCTTTGTCAAATAAAAGGAAAGAATTAAGTGTTTATTCTCTCTTTGCAAGATAGGTTTAGATGTTAAGGAAAAATTCTGATTTACAGGAGAATTTCAGCATAAATGTGGAAGGATTAATAGAATTAGAAAATAATTATTTGAAACCATTATTTGAAAGGCTGATGGGGAATTTAACAATAGAGTGATAGGGCTGTCACCATGTGTTCCGGTTACCTAGTGCCGCTCTGACAGAAAATATACCACAAATGGGATGGCTTAAACAAACAGGAGTTTATTCTTACAATTTGGAGGCTTTAAGTCCAAGTTCAAAGTGCCAGGCTCTAGGGGCTGGGTGAAAACCCCTCAACCTTGGAGTCCAGCTCTGCCTCCTGCTTCTGGCCCACTGGAGCTAGAAGCATTTCTTCACTCAGACAGCTGCTGGCTGCTGAGGCTGAGAAGCCCCAAGGTTGACAAGTAAAAAGGCACAGTCCCTGTGTTACCAAACCACATGGCAGGCCATTAACTTAAGTCTATTGTATGTCCCAAGGTTGGCAGAGCATACATAGCAGGCTGCTGAGCAATGACACAACTACATGCAGGGTCCAAGTGTGCCATAGGCTAGAGACCATTCCCAAGGCTGCTCCTTATATACAGGACGCAGACCACATCCCAAAGGCAGCTACTCAGCTGTTTGTGGTAGATCCCACCATGGAGTTGATTGCCAGTCTCATCATGGGAAATAACCACCACCAGCTGCCCAGCCACTCAACCAGTCCCAGCCCAGCTGACACACAAACATAACTACCGCACAATGTGAATCCTCTGATTAGTCTTGGCATCATTAAGAGTGGGATAATCCGACATTGTGGGCTTCCTCATTTAAACAATAGGAAGTTCACAGCATCTCCTATGAAGAATTCTTGCAACATCAATTTTTAAAAAAATTGAACTTGAATTTAATGAACTCTCTAGAGCTACCTTCTATTCATAAGAAATATGGGAGTAAGGAAAACAAGTTGAATGATACCACAAAGAAGCAAACAGATAATTTCAGAATGTGGGGCATTTTTCAGAGCAATTTACAGGAAGGGGGACAAAAAGGAGAGGGTTTCTCTAGAGAAAAAGACATCAACTGACAGAACCAGCAAGCGCCACATGTGGACATTGTTTGGAACCTGAGTTGAACAAACCAGCTATGAAAAGATTGTTTTTTAAACAACCTGAAAAACTGATTAAGGAATGGATGTTAGACAATACAAAGGCATTATTGTTAATATTTTTGGTGTGCTAATGCCAACATGACTATTTTTTTAAAAAATATAACAGTGAACAAAAGATACAGGGGTGGGCTGACTTAATGTTTGGGATTTGCTTTCAAAAAATTGTTAAAGGCAAAAAAGAGGAGGATCAAATGAGACAATGTGACATCATTATAATATTTGAGTCAGAGAGATGAGTATAAGGAGATTCATATACCTTGCTATGTCTCTGTGTGTTAAGAATTTTTTTATAATAAAGATTCAGGTGTGAGAGAGAGAGAAAGAAGGAGGCAAAAAAATAAATAAATAAAAATAAAAAAACCCTAGGAACATATATTAATATGAGATGACACATAAACACTTTAAAATCTGAGAACCAAAGCTTAGACAGTCTTAACTTTTTACAGGAGTACACTGATTTCAAATATCCTTGTGAAAAGAAAGCATTAAATGGAAAATGTTGCTATGATGTAATTTTACCCCCTAATTCCTTAAACTACAGGCAATAAACTTTTAGAATAAAAATGTGTATTTTTTTAAATAAAGACTTATTTTTAAAATAAGTCGTTAGAAAAAGGATAAAGTTCCTGTGGTCAGTGTAAGTTCCTAGACAGACAACCCATATTTATGCAATATATGAGATTAATATTCTAACCTTGCTGTATTTGTTAATGATCTTCATTTAAAAATAACAGTTAAGAATCATTGCCAATGTAAACATCTAACACAGAGATATAACCTAGAACAGTTAGTTCATGTAATTTTGTACACGGTGCTCAAATGTACCAAACCAAACAAAAACTGGTTTGGTACCTCGCACTACATTGCAAAATGCCAGATCCTTGGGAATTAGAAGACCTGAGACTCATCTCTCTCCCCTGCCTCTGACGTACTGCATGACCTTGGGCATGTTCATTCACTTCTCTTGGCCTTGTTCCTCATCTATTAAATGCGCATAACACTTTCCACCTACTTACCTTGGGGAAATGGTGAGGACTAATGAGAAAGTATCAGTGAAGAGCATTGAACTCCTCAGGAAAAAGTGGATTTTTCAACACTATGTTATATAAGTTTCTATTTTGACAGAGAACCACTTAACATTTCTGAATTATAGATAACAAATCAAACTTTATAATCATTAGCAAACACACGTAGATAAAATTTCCAAGCATGGAATGCTGTATACAGAACTTTTTAACTACACTCAGATTAAACTCACCTTTTAACCTCCCTGGAGGGAGTGCCTAAGGCATTTGACTGCTAATTAGAAGGCTGGTGGTTCAAAGCCACCAGCCACTTCTTGGAAGAAAGATTGGGCAATCTACTTCCAGAGTGATACTGCCTCAGAAACCCAAGGAGGGATCACTATGAGTCAGAAACCCAAGGAGGGGTCACTATGAGTCAGATCCAACTTGATGGCAGTGAATTTTTTTTGTTTTTTAACCTCCCAGTTTTACTAGAAAGGCTGTATAATTTGCAGTTAAACAAAGAAGATTTGCAAGATTTCAGCAACTCACTTAAAGGTCTTCAATGAAAGGTTTTAGAACCCTAAATTCTGATTGGAAATGACTGTTAAAAGTTCTGATTTTAATTGCGATTATCACATGGGAACAGAATAGGTTAAAATTAGTAATTACTTTAATTTTAGTTCTTAAAATTACTTTCTAATTCCCCATTGGGTATGAACAGTTAAAAAAAAAAAAAATGTGCAGGGAGTTCTTCACCTAGAATCACTACTGGCAGTGATATTTCTAAGTTCTCTTTCAATTAAGAAAATAAAATGTATAATACTATGCTACCAGAGGTGATTCTTAAAGATCTGTATTATACCTAAGAATCACCTGGGGAATTTTGTTAAAATGTAGATTCTAATTCGGTGTATCTAGGGTAAAAAAGAGGGAGCTCTGGTGGTGTAGTGCCTAAGGCACTTGACTGCTAACCAGAAGGTTGTCGGTTCAAACCCACCAGCCACTCCTCAGAAGGAAGGTTGGGCAATCTACTCCCACAGTGATACTGCCTCAGCAACCCAAGGAGGGGCCACTATGGGTCGGGTCCCACTCCAGGGCACATAACAACAACAACAGGGTAGAAAAGGAGCTTTGACAGAGTAGTGCCTAAGGCATTTGACTGCAAACCAGAAAGCTGGCGGTTCAAACCCACCAGCCACTCCTTGGAAGGAAAACTGGGCAATCTGCTTCCATAGAGATACTGCCTCAGAAACCCAAGGAGGGGTCCATGTTGGATCTGACTCCATGGCAGTGAGTTTGGTTTTTGGTTAGAATAGAAATTCAAATTATCAGCAGATTGAACCGGAATGAACCAATTTGAAGCCCTGATGCAAACTCCTGAGTCTTGCTCAGTAAACCCCTGCCCACCTCCCTGCCTTCCTCTGCAACCATGCTTCCTTAGTTCACACTGGGTCTTCTTCCTGTTCCTAGAACTTACAAATGTAGTCTTTGAACTTGCTATTATCCTTCCTCTGTTTCTTTACATATCCATCTCTTTCACTATTCAGGTCTTGAATCAAATGTCATCCCCTCAAAGAGGCCTTTCCTGTGTAAGCAGTCACCTCCCCAACCCCACTCTCTCTCACATCACCGTTTTATTGAC
Source organism: Orycteropus afer afer (assembly GCF_000298275.1). Lineage (NCBI taxonomy): Eukaryota > Metazoa > Chordata > Mammalia > Tubulidentata > Orycteropodidae > Orycteropus > Orycteropus afer. The sequence goes on from NW_006921949.1 coordinate 2,975,384, forward strand.
ATCATAGCATTTAAATCACTTTCAATTTTATCTTGTTGATTTATTTGCTTGTTGTATGACTCTGTTATACAGCGGTGGCATTGTCTCTTATCCACCTCTGTTGCTGGCATATTCTCATAGAAGTATTCCAACTATTCAATTCATTTATTCAAAAACATTGTTTGAGCTCACTGCAATGCAGTCTGTCCCTTCATTGTTCTCTGGCCTAATCTTCATTTTCTTGTGCCTATCTGTTTTTCTGGAATTTAAGATTGAAACTATCTAATTCCCCAGAAAAATGCTCCAAAAGAAAAGTTTCTTTACCTAGTTTATGATCTATCTTGAGGGTGAAGTTGCTTCTATCAAGTCAGGGACTTGTTACAACTCACATGCCTCAGATTGCCTCTGAAGTCATATTAATCTAACCAAGGCCCTCCATCAAACTCAAAAACCAAAAAACCAAACTCACTGCCATCGAGTCAATTCCAACTCAGTGACTCCCTTTGGGTTTCCGAGGCATTAATCTTTACAGACATAGATTGCCCAGTCTTCCTTCTGCAGAGTGGCTGGTGGGTTTGAACCACCAACCTTCTGGTTAGCAGTCAAATGCCTTAGGCACTACACCACCACCAAACTGAGAGTCCTGATTTTTCTCATCTATCCTGTATCTGAAGCCTTACTTTCTAACCCAAACCATCAGAGTAATCAAGTTTTATTTGTAGATGTAGCATCCAGGAAACCCGTTAATTCTATACTTCATTTGTCAATTCAACAAATGTTATTTGAGAGCTTACTGTGTGCCAGGACTTTATTAGGTGCAAAAAACTCCAAAGCAAACTTATTGCTATCAAGTTGGATTTGACTCATAGCCCTTCCTTCCGAAGAGTGGCTGATAGGTTTGAACTGCCAGCCATCTGGTTGGTAGTCAAATGCAAGGGATATAAAAATAAACAAGACACTGTATTTGTTCTTAAGGAGCTAACAATTTAATAAAAAGAGACAGAGAAGTAAACAAAAAATTAAAATTAAAATACAGTGCACAGTGTGCTCTGACAGGAGTAACTGTGGGGTATTATGGGAGCATAGCATGCACCTTACTCAGTGGAAGGCAGGAGCCAAGCTAGAAAGATTTCCCAGGGAAAGTGGCATTTACACTGAGGTCTAAGACCGAGCACAGGAGATAACCACAATCAGGTGATTCAGAGAAGCCAGAGTATTCCAAGTGATGAGTATAGTATATGCAGAGCCAGGAAATAATAGAGCACACAAAAAGAAGTTCATGGTGGCTACAGTAAGGTTTTGGGGGAAGAAGAAGAGAGAGAGGTGAAGCTGTAGAAAAAAGCAAGAAAATCTTATAAAAGTAGGTTGAGAAATTTGAACTTAATCCTGAGGACAGTGGGCAGCCAGTAAATATATGGAAATTGACATGATTAGATTTGTGTTTTAGAATGATTATTCTACCTGCAATGCACAGATTGGATCACTGGGGACAGAGATTGAGAGAAAGGTGAGGCAGAGGACTTTTGCAATAGTTGAAGCAAGATGATGGTAGCCTGAACTATGGTTGTGGCGACAGGATTGCAGAGAATATCAGATATGTTTAGCAAGTAGAATCAATAAGGTTTGGGGTTTGGTTGAGAGGGATGATAGGTAGGGATGGGTCAAAGATGACAGCATGGTTGCTGGGTAAAGAAAGCAGATGACTGATAAGGCCATTCATTAAGTAGAAAATTAAAAATGAATGAAGGGTATAGGAGAAGATGGTGAGTTTTGAACACATTGCACATGAGGTGCTGCTGGTACATCCAAACTTAGAAGTCCATTTGTTAGTCGATCATATGGGCTATAGTGGAAGGGTCTAGATAAGAGATATAAAATTGGGAATCATGAGCACAGAGATGCTTAATGGGAGCTATCCGTGGCAATGAATGATATCTACTATCCTACATGGAGCTTAAAGACTGAGACAGACTAGGAAGAAGGAAGAGGCCATCCACTTCTCAAAGAATTGGCCAGAGAAAACCTTAAGAATAGCAAAGAAACACTGTTTGATACATTACCGCGCAACTTTATGAATAGTCCGGTTAAGTCAGAAGGCTCTCAAAATAGGACTGGGAAAGAGCTGCATCATCTGAGTAAACCCAACCTTGTTGTTGTTGTTGTTGTTGTTTGCCGTCGAGTCGGCCCCGACTCATAGCGACCCCTCCTTGGGTTTCCGAGGCAGTATCACTA
>NW_006921949.1:2987440-2996102 GCF_000298275.1 Orycteropus afer afer
GTATACTTATACTGCAGAATTTTCTAATAGCAGAGCCAGCCTTATTAAAATGTGTTCTGCATATAAACATACCCTCACACAAACATAGGAAACATTCTAATGCCTTCCTTCCAGGAATTCAGTAAAGACAACATTCATGAACAAAACTATATTAAGACAATTTAATAAAATAAGTTAATAAGATCCCACTTTTCTGTGGTTCCTACCAGGTAAATCTTCATTACCCAATATGACAATCTTCTTTCTTAACACATAAGAAAGAATATTTCTGCAAAATCATGTAGAATCTGCAAAACACTGTATAACATGGATGAACTTGGAGGACATTGTTGTTATGTTGTTATGTGCTGTCACGTTGTCTCCAAGTCATAGCAACCCCTCCTTGGGTTTTCAAAGTGGTATCTCTATGGAAGTACATTGCCCAGTCTTTCTTCTGAGGAGTGGCTGGTGGGTTTGTACCGCCAACCTTCTGATTAGCAGTCAAGTGCCTCAGGCACTATGCCACGAGAGCTCCCTGGACGACATTATGCTGAGTGAAATAAGTCAATCACAGAAAGACAAATATTGTATTAGTTCATTATTGTAAAATATCAAGGAAAGGTTTATATATGGAAGGAAACTTTCTTTGTTGGTTACCAAGGGTGGGAGGGGAGAGGAGGAAACAGTGCAAAAATTTTAAAAATTAAAAATAAGATTAAAAAGAAAAAAGAATATTTCTGCTTTATCCATCACTGTGGTGTGTGTGGTCAACTTCCATCCTTACTACGTTTTCACACAAGACTTTCAGGATCAAGGGATTCCTAGACAAGACACAAAAGCAGAATCAATTCATTCCCCCAATGAATTCTAATGACAACAGCAGTAAAATCAGGTATAACTCCAAGAGGAGACATTGAAGAAGAATCAAGCTGAGTCTACAAGGAATTGCACATATGATGGCACATACTTATGCTCTATCGAGTTCACTAGCATCTTACTATATCAAGCTGAGAATTTCACCACTGTCTGAAAGCTTGGACGTGCTTCATTGAGAAACTTCTGTTTGTTTTTCTCTTTGTTTTAATACTTTTTTATTAATAGGCTGATTCAGTAATAAACATGTGAGAACTTTTGTTAGAAGGAAATAAGGGAGGGAGGGAGGAAGGGAAGGAGGAAAGAAGGAATGGAAGAAGGAAGAATTCCTTTCACCTGAGTATGTCTCTAATTAAGTTAAGTGTTATTCATTTCAGGACCAGTGCTAAGTGCTGGGGATATAACTGTACTCCTGTCTTCATGGAGCTGAAAGTTTTGTGAGGAAATCAAGGGCAGTACAGTAAGGGCTGTGTAGTGAAATAATAGACTATGAAAAGTACAGGTTGCTATGGAAGTACATAGTAGGAAGATATCCTAACCCAGATTTGGGGGATGATAGATTTTCCAAAGGAAGTGCCTAAGTAAACTCAAAGATGAATAGGAATTAGGCCAGGGAAAAATAGGGTGGCAGATTGTTCCAGGAGTAAGTAAGGGCACGCTGACTTCCAGAAACAGAAAGACTGAAGCACAGAAGAGGATGGCAAGAGACGGTGATGAAGCTGGGATCCTGCAAGGCCTTGTAAACCATATAAAGGAGTCTGGACTTCTTCCTGAGGACAAGGGAGAGTCATCCAAGGGTTTTGAGCAGGAGTAACATGATTAGATTACTGGCTGCAAAGTGGAGAAAGAATTGAAGGGAGACAAGACTAAAGATAGAGATCACTGGAGAGAATGAAACATTTTTGAGAAGTATAATTTAAATTGCTTCTAGTCCTTTCTGCCTCAAGAATTTTCATATCAAGGTGTCACAATGACCAACACCAAGGAGAAAAAGATAAGTCTGGCTCAAGGGCTTGCCCTCAAATATCAAGTTAGATTAAATAACTGTTTTGGTCAGCCATTTTTCTTGTCAAAAAGAATATGTTAAAACAAGATCCAAACTGAAGGCTCAGAGTTTAGAAGCAATGGGAAAATGCACATAGCATGTTAAGCTTTTGATACTGATGGAAACAGGAATAAATGATTACTATTTTTATTAATTGATAATTTAGTTAATGTTGAGCAATACATACATAAAGCTACTATGTAATATTTTTTACCCCCTGGGGAAGTAACAACAACAAAAAATTCAAGCAGTACCAAAAGGTATAATATGAAAATTATTCCTTCCATCCCTGGCAATTTCTTGTGTATCTTTCCAAAGATATACTATGAGTATAGAAACACATGTAAAATATAGTATCTGGATACTTTATGTGTTACTTTGATCTTTTCTTTGGAAATGTCAGGTCGATAAATATTGTCATAGATTTGTTAGCAAATTATCCATGATATGATATTTTAACAACACATAGATGTATTTTTATAAAAAATTTAATAATTATTTTATAGATAAGCAGATCTCATTTTACATTTAAGTAAATGTAAAATCTTTTAGGAGTCTGTGACCTAAAGTGTTTCATAAATACCATAAGAGCCAGAATAAAACTAATGCATCAATCACTTTGCCACAGTCTCAAATTTCCTATCCTTTCATTCATCTGTTCTCATTCCAGTCTAGCCAAAGAAAGAACTTCTTATTACATCTATTATTCTCTTCTCTCAACTCCAGCTGTATTATGTAGAACAATCTTTCATTGTCTCCCTGAAAATCATCTCCATTCTGTTCTTTAAACTACTTAGAAAACTAATCTCTCCCAAGAAATCAACCCTAAAACACCCCAACCTTTGGAAATAATTTAGTCACTCAAGGATCGTATCAATTTTCCTTACCTCTATAGTATCTTTACCTAATTTTCCTTTCCAGTGTAAAGCCACCCTCTCTCTGAATTTTTCAGTTTCAAAACAGTACACTCTCTTCAGTGTGTAAACTAAGTTGAGTTGAGTTGCAGCATGACTAATATACATGCCTCTATATAATTAAGTTCTTCCTCCCATCAGACCAAACTGGTCCCCTTTAAGCATCCATCCATTTGTATTTTACTTGTATAAGGAGAATAAAACTATTCCCTCTTCTGTAAAACAGCTGTTTACATGTAGAACACAAGCATACCTACCACATACCATTGCCTTTTCTTGTGCAGGTTACATTCTTTTCTTCCACTTTCCTTGTATATATTCTTTCTCAGTCTTTTGGCTAAGATCTAATGTGTACATCTAATATGGTTTCTAGATATTTCATCACCTTGGTTGCCTTTAGATTATCTCTCTTTCTTTATTATATAATATTTTATTTTGTTTAAGGTGAAAGTGCCACAGCAAATTAGGTTCCCCTTTAACAATTTTTCGTGGAAGAAAGATGAGGCAGTCTGCTTCCATAAGGATTTATGGCCTTGGAAACTCAATGGGGGTCACTATGAATTGGAATTGACTCAAAGGCAGTGAATTTGGGTTTTTTTGTTTGGTTTAACAATTTTTATACAAATGGTTCCGTGCCATTGGTTACAATTTTTACAATGTCTTAGCATTCTCATTATTTCCTTTCTGTTTGTTCTGTTTCCATTGATCTAGCTTGCTTTCCCCTCCTTGCCTTATAAACTTTGTTTTTGGGTAAATGTTGACTGGTTTCACGTAAGTAATTGTTTAAGGGAGCACATTACTCACAGGTGATATGATTTCTTTTATAAGCCAATCTGTTACTTGGCTGAAAGGTGACCAACAGAAATAGCTTCAAATCCAAGTTCAAAAGTTATCTTAGGGCAGTAATCTCAGGGGTTCCTTTAGTCTCTATTAGTCCAGCAAATCTGGTCTTTTTTAGGAATTCAAATTTTGTTCTACAAAACTTTTTCCATTTCTATCCAGGACCTCCTATTGTGTACCTGATTAGAATGGTAGGTAGTCTGTCTGTCTTGATGAGGCTCACATACAAGGAGAAATGTTCCATCACAGAATGAACTGAGACTTGCTCAGTCTCCTTTGCAAATTAGCAGGGCCCACAGCCTGGCCCAGGCCAGGATTTTCAGACTGACTGTGGGATTGGACTTTACTGGCTTGAGTCTTTCTGCATAAAGCAAAGATAGTTGGTGACCACTTCTGATGTGAGAGGAGACCAGAAGTAAGGGGCAATACAAAATGTCAAGGAAGAGGAGCAGGCAGAGGGCAAGAACTGGACCTAAAGCAAAGATCAGTGGAGGAAAAAAAATAAAAGTGGTTAATTTGGAGTGTCTTACTGTTCTTGGTTACTTGTCTGTCTGAGGTGAAGCCTGTATATTTCCAGTGAAAATAAAACACAAGGACACAGGGTCAAAGAGCTGAATCTTTTTTTATAAGATCCTATCTAAGATATTGGGCAAGGACAGGAAGTGAACAGTGCTGATCTGGTTTGAACAGGACTTTTACTGCTTTGATTGAGATGTCATATATTATTGTAGCCTCAGAAGGCTTTAGTTTAGTTTTGTTTTGTTTTGTTAACTAGTGTATGACATTGTGGGATCAGCTGAGATTGTGGTCAATGAAAAACATCAGCCTTCTTCATACAAACTCTGGTCATTAGCAGTACACAATTCTGCACTTGTGAAATTTGTTTTTGTCTCTTAAGTGTAGGAATTTTCACTCATCCCCCATAGCATTTCTTTCTGAGCATTCCACCTAGTTCAGTGCTTTGAAGTTAGGCAGCCTACGCTTGCAACCAGCTCATTCACTTTCTGGCTATCTGACCTTGAGTGAACTGCTTTATCTTTTTAAGTTTTTTAATTTTTTAACTGGTTTTCTTTTCTTTTTTTATTAATTATTTTTATTTTGCCCCTAATTTAATTGTCTGGCCTCCATTTTTCCATTCATCTGCTCATTTACTCATTCATTCAACAAATATTTATTAAGCCCCTTCTATGTGCCAGGCACTATGTTAGATATACAGGAAATGCCTTTTCTGGGGTCTTTTTAAATTCACTAACAAAATCATTGCACAAATTAGATTCCAGGATCAATTCCTATTTATGTCTCTTAACTCTAGCTTTTCCTCTAAGTAGATAAAGAGATAGCAATCATTTAATGAACAAGCAGAAAGTATGGTTGCTGAACCTGATATAAATACAATTTAGTAAGCTATTTCCTGATCCACAGGCACATCTGTACAACTTTTCATTGAATGCCTTACATTGGGCAGAAACAGAGCTCAGGGCACTTTCATTATGATTAATGGAAGAACAAAAAGAAATACATTCAACATCTGTATTCTCTTGAAGAATGTAACTTGTTAACCTACATTTTGTAATAGTGATCTTCAAAATACCACTTCTTGAATCATCTTGCTGCCATAACTTACAACTTTATCACAGAAATAAGACTTTTGTCCAGAAATATACATATATATATATATATATATATATATATATATATATATATATATGTATTCAAACAACATAAATGAGGCTAAAACATACTTTGCCAAAATGCATCCAAAACATTATCAGGTTTGTGTTTTTGTTAGCAGTGATTACTTCTCCTTTCTTAAAATCCTTAGTAATCACTTCTATTTCTTCTCAGGCCAGATATACTTTTTGAGATTTGGTTGTATGACCCAAATGTCTGGCAGCCTTTCTGTGAGTCCAGCTGTCAATGAATGAAAAGCAAGCAGATTGCACAATGTGTATCAAGTCACGCAATTCTATAAAAGGAATACTTGATTTGATCTTCAGTGGTCAGGCTCTGGCAGCTGGAAGGTGATTATAACTATGTCCAGTATTTATAACAACTTCAATCACTCACTGTCTACCAGACTAAGAACGTTGGCTCTAATAAGATGCTCCTAGGCCTATATTTAATTACCATGCATTACATGTTGATTATCCACACTACAGATTATCGGCAATAAATTTTCTTTGTCCTGGGCCACCTTCTTCTTGTATTCCCTTAAGCCACTTTCTGTACATCCAGCTGGTCTGTGCCCAGCAAGAAAGGCAAATTAATTTTGATATTTGTGTAAATTAGTGGTTTTCAAATAGGAGCAATTTTGCCTCCCCAAGAGACCTTTGACAATACTTGGCACCATTTTTTATTGCACTGGGGGATGCTATTGACATCTAATGATAGAGGCCAGGGGTGCTGGCAAACATCCACAATGCACAAGACAGCCCTTCACAATAGACTTGTCTGCCCAAAAGGTCAATAGTATTGGGGCTAAACAACATTTCTATAAATTAAGCATCAAATAGGGAAGCAATTAACAACTAACAAACACTTCAAGTTGAAATATGAGTGATTTTTGGATTCTCTATTCCAAGTTTCCCTCTATAAACAAGGATAATGAAGCACTGGATATACATTACTACTCTCTGTGCATGTCCTCCAATGGTTACTTAAGAGTTTATAGCATTTGAATTAGCATGATTGACACTCCTTTTTTTCTAATGAGACTGTCTGATGCTGGCATTTATAAAATGGCTGAAGCCTCTTTATGGACAGTAGAAATGTATGTGAAGAATTTCTCAGAAAGGATTGCCTAAAAGAATGGAGAACATATTCAGTGTTAAATCTTTTGGACTCCAAAAGGGTCAAGACTCTGGATCTTTTGGTTTCTGCATGTTCATGCAATTTTCATATGGCCTTTATATACCTCAAAAGCGTATTTCATTATTGTCCTTTGGCCCTGTTTAGCTGAGTTACTTTGCAAGCTCAGACTTCAGTTCTGCATGACTAGACAAATTCTTGGCATGAACCTTACTTTCTCATCCTCATACTAAAAATATTGTTAATATCGATACTTTTAAATTGCTTTTCTCATTTCTTTCAGAAATAAGCTTGCAATGCTCTTAAATTTACATTTTTTTCACAGCTCTGGAAATAGTATTTCTTGTTTTAAATTAGTTTATTATTATATTTTATTTGGGAAAATTAAGTCAATACAATGCAAAATTATAAGCAGGCTCCCTGTAGAGATACATTTTCACTTCAGAGTTGCTGGTTAGCGCTTCAGACGTTAGGTAGCTTACTGCATCCCATACTTGAAGGATCAGTGTTTCAAGGGATCCATAGAAACATGCTCTTACTAATGGTCCATCTAGGAGTATGGCCACGTGGCTAGTTCAGAATCAAGTTCATAACGGCATCTAATAGAATGAATTGGTTCCAGGATCCCTGCAGGAGTTCTAAGCCATGCCAGGAGATCCTAAACCAAAAACCAAACTCACTGAATAGAATCTGACTCACAGTGACCCCCATTGGTTTTCCAAGGGAGCTCTGGTAGCATAGTGGCTAAGACACTTGCCTGCTAACCAGAAGGCTGGCGGTTCAAACCCACCAGCCACTCCTCGGAAGGAAGGTTGGGCAATCCTACTTCCGTAGTGATACTGCCTCGGAAACCCAAGGAGGGGTCTCTATGAGTCGGGTTTGATTCGATGGCACATAACAACAACAACAACAAATCTTTATGGAAGTACATTGCCCCATCTTCTTTCCAATCCTCCTTCTATGGAGCAGCTGGTGGGTTTGAACCCCCAACCTTCTGGTTAGCAGTCAAATGTCTTAGGCACTGCATGACCAGAGCTCTTTCCAGAAGATCCTAGAGGAGCCAGATTATACCAGACTTTATCTAGCATTCACCCTTGAGAACTTTGAAGTATGAAGTAGGGAGTGGGCCTTGGGACCAATGCACTGCCCTGTGAGTACACAAACAGAGTGTACAGTTTAAGCTTCCAGACTGGAGAGAGGAGAATGTGTGAGATGACTATGTTTCTAAAACACAGGCCTAACCCAAATCTTGGTCCTTTCTCCAGATCCCGTAGACTGAAGTTGCTGGATTTGAAAAAATGATTGGATGATTCTTTTACACACATTTCTGGAAAGCTGCTGACCTTACTTTGAGAAAATGTGTTTAAAATCTAAAGGGCACCTTCTTATCGGCTTTCCTCCAACAAAGATGGAGTTAGTGTAGTACAATTATCATTATTTAGCATGACAATAAAATTAATTCACTGACAGCACTATACTTCAGCATAGATCTTGAAATGTTCTTTTTGACTATGAATGTGACACTATCCCTCTTCAGTTTGTTATTCCTATCATAGTAGGCCATATGATTGTCTGAATCTAAATGGTTGATACCAGTCCATTTCATGCTTTCAATGATAGGATAATATCCATAGGCATAAAGGAAAACAAGTATGACTGTTAGTCAAATGTACACACCAATCACTAAAGCCAAAGATGAAGAAATTAAAGACTTTTACCAATTTCTGCAGTCTGAAATAGATCAAACATGCCATGAAGATGCACTGATAATTACTAGTGATTAGAATGCAAAAGCTGGAAATGAAGAAGCCTGGGTAGTTGGAAAAGAGGCCTTGGTGACAGAATGACACCAGAGATCATATGATAGAATTTTGCAAGACCAACGACTTCTTCATTGACATGTCTTTTTTCCAACAACATAAACAGCATTGATACACAAGGCCCTCAGAGCTAGCTAGAATAAACAGGAATAAAATAGGCTGTATTTGTGGAAAGAGATGATGGAGAAGCTCAGTATTAACAGTCAGAACAAGGACAGGGACTGACTGTGCAACAGACCATCAATACCTCATATGCAAGTCCAAGTTGACGCCAAAGAAATTTAAACCAAGTCCATGAGAACCAAAATATATCTTTGATTATATTCTAGCTGAATTTAAAGGCCACCTCAAGAATAGATCTGACCCATGGAACACCAGTGACC
>NW_006921949.1:3004781-3006080 GCF_000298275.1 Orycteropus afer afer
TTAATGGATGTCTGCGGCTGTTTCTCTTCAATTTGAGTGGTGCCACATCAGCAAATGAAGGTCTCGAAAGCTTTCTCTTTTCCATGAGTAAGGCATGGGTAAGCATTGGAGTAAGACTCTTTAACAACCTGTGATATGCAGATGACACAACCTTGTTTGCTGAAAGTGAGGATGACTTGAAGCACTTACTGATGAAGTTCAAAGACTACAATATTCATTATGGAATACACCTCAACATGTTGTTGTTGTTATGTGCCATCGAGTCGGACCCGATTCATAGCAACCCCTACTTGGGTTTCCGAGGCAGTATCACTAGGGAAGTAGATTGCCCCATCTTCCTTATGAGGAGTGGTTGGTGGGTTTGAACCACCAGCTTTCTGGTTGGCAGTCAAGTGCCTTAGGCACTACGCTACCAGAGCTCCCATAAAGAAAATGAAAATCCTCACAACTGGGCCAGTAAGCAATAGCATGATAAATAAATGGAGAAGACTGAAGTTGTTAGGGATTTCATTTTACTTGAATCCACAAACAACACCCATAGAAGCAGCAGGCAAGAAATCAGGCATCTATATGAAGAAGAATGTGGCATCAAGATTGCCACTAGGCAAATTGCACTGGACAAATGTGCTGCAAAAGACCTCTTCAAAGTGTTAAGAAGCAAAGATGTCACTTTGAAGACTAAGGTACACCTAACCCAAGCCATGGTATTTTTTCTTGCCTCATTTGCATGTGAAAACTGGACAATGAATAAAGAAGACTGAAAAAGAGTTGATACCTTTGAATTGTGGTATTGGTGAAGAATACTGAAAATACCATGGACTGCCAGAAGAATAAACAAATATATCCTGGAAGAAGTGCAGTGGAAATGCTCCTTGGAAGCGAGAATGTTTAGACTTCATCTCACCTACTTTGGTCATGTTGTAAGAAGGGGCTGTTCCCTGGAGAAGGATATAATGCTTGGTAAAGTAAAGGATCAGTGAAAATGAGAATACCCTCAATGAGGTGGATTGATACAGTGGCTACAACAATGGGCTCAAGCATAGCAAGTATTGTGAAGATGATGCAGGACCAGGCAGTGTGTCATTCTGTTGTACATAGGGTCCCTATGATTTGAAGCCAACTGTGGTAGTTAAGATTATCTGTCAGAAGGGGCAAGGTTATGGTCATGGCTTGCTCACTGCCAGCTACCCAGAGGGACCGAGTAGTTGATCCTGTGGGCTTGGGACCATAGTCGCAGGGGACATCAAGCTCAATTGGCATAACATACTATACAAAACATTGTTCCATCTCCTACTTTGG
>NW_006921949.1:3006739-3049360 GCF_000298275.1 Orycteropus afer afer
CATTGTAAATTTTGGTCAATGACATGAGACAAAGTATATGTGAACTGCTGTATGAAAAGTGAATTTACTCTGTAAATCTTCAGCCAAATCAAAATCAAAAAAAAAAAAAAAAAAGATTATCTGTCAGCTTGGCTGGGCCTGGTTTTGAGTGGTAGAACAGCTGGATGTAGTTATTACCCATGGTGAGACTGGTAATCAACTCCATGGTGGAATCTGCTGTAAGCAGCTAAGTAACTGTCTTAGGGATGTGATCTGCTTCTAGTACATAAGAAGACACTTTGAGAAAGGGCTGGAGTTTTTTGGCATGCTTGGACCCTGTGTGTAGGTGAGTCCATTCAGCAGCCTGCCATGTTACCTGCCAATCTTGGAATAGTTTCTGGACTTGAACTAATAGCCTGCCATGCTGCTTGATAATCTTGGGAGTGTGCCATTTTACTTGTCAACCTTGGGTTTGTCAGCCTCAGCAGCCAATAGATGCCTAAGTTAAGAGATGTCTCCAGCTCCAGTGGGCAGGAGCAAATGGCACAGCTGAAGCCCAAGGTCAAGGAGCCTTCACCAGGCCCCTACAGCTGTCACTTTGGACGCAGACTTCCAGCCTCCTAAACTGTTAGAGAATAAATCCCTGTTTGCTAAAGCCATACAGCTATGGTATGCGTGTTATAGCAGCACTAGAGAACAAAAACATCAACTCAATGGTACCTAACAACATCAACAACTTTGGACAGGGTCGTCTTTAATTCTGCTGTACATAAGGTCGTTATGAGTCAGAACTGACTTGACGGCACCTTATAAGAACATCAAATTAGGTATAATAATAATCACAGAAATGATTTCCTTGAGAGCTCTATTAGTCAATTTTCAAAACATAGCAGAGATGTAAAAATGTAAAAGTAAATATGGCAGGCTTCTTAAGTCAACTCATAGCTGGAAAGTTATGAAAGAATTTTGTTATCAACACTAGAATGCCACAAGACCCTATAGGGCAATAGAGAGCTGTGTAGTTAAAGTTTTATACCATGGTGGTTAAAAGCAGGGTCAAGCTGATTTGAATCAAATCCTAGTTTTGCCACCACTAGCTGAGTGGCTTTGGACAAGTTACTTAACCTTTCTTAGCCTCAGTTTCTTCATTTTGAAAATGAATATAATACTGGTACTTACGTTTTGGGAATATTAAATGACATTTTATGTAAAATAGTTGCTCTGTGCCTCAATAAAACTTTGCTTGTATCTATTATTTTATATACCAAGCCAGTGAAAATATTTTGAGCATCTGTCTAAAGAATATAACTGAAGCATGACAAAATCATTGTACTTTATATGTTTTATTTAATACTAGGGACAGTCTGTAATCTTTTTTTCACTGATTTATGTGTCATCCTTGCTCTAGAGACATGCTCATCTTCTCTGTATAGTTCTAATTTTAGTATCTGAGCTACCAAAGCAAGCACTGTGGTCATTTTTATAAATAATTTTTATTATCTTTTTATATAAAAGAAAGCATATTTACCCTTTTAAACTTTTGAATGCATATCATCTTGATAGAAAATTACAAAGATATGGATACAAATTAAAATTAAATAAACTGAAATTTCACTCTTCACAAATAAGTAGCATTAATATTTTGTTAAAAAACAAAAAACCCAAACTCACTGCCGTCAAGTCAAGGAAATCCCTCCCTGAGTTTCTGAGGTGATATCTCTACTGAGAAGTAGATTGCCCAATATTCCTTCCAAGGAGTGGCATATGGGTTTGAACTGCCAGCCTTCTGGTTAGTGGTCAAATGCCTAAGGCACTATGCCACCAGATTGTGTATAATAAACAAAACACAACGCATTGTCCTGGAGTCGGATCCGACTCATAGTGACCCCTCCTTGGGTTTTGAGGCAGTATCACTAAGGAAGTATATTGCCCAACCTTCCTTCCAAGGAGTGGCTCGTGGGTTTGAATCTCCAGTCTTCTGGTTAGGAGCCAAGTGCCTTAGGCACTGATGCCACTAGAGCTCCTAGATTGTGTATAGTTGTCCTATATATGTTGTGTATATTTTCCTATATATATTGTATATATTTTCCTCTTCTCTTCCAAATATATATATGTAAAATGGAATCCGATTAAGGATTCTACTTTCTAATCATGTAAATAAATATTTTAAATTGTAGTCAATGTCATGAGACAAAGTGTATGTGAACTGCTGTATGGAAAGTGAATTTGCTCTGTAACTTTCACCCAAATCACAATTTTAAAAAAAAAATAATAATAAATAATAAAATATTTTACCTAGGTAAGCACATTTCAGTAGAGATGTTAAATAGCCATGAAGAAAAGAGGCATAGAAAACTTTCTATTAAAAAAAGTCTTTAAAAAAAAATTAAAAAGGATTTAGTGTGGAACAATGAAGGGAACCAAGGCCCAAATGACTTGTTTTAATGAAGACCACTTCATCTGAAGACTAATTTTTCTTCAGTCTACAGCTGTTCTGATCCTAAGAATTACTGTAGTAACTCAGCCTTAAGCCTAACCTAACCTTATGGTGTCTGAAAATAAGCATAAATAAGTGAAAATGTTGTTAACAACAACAACAACAACATTTGACCAAAACTAACAGACATGACTACTTATAAAGGGGCAGGAATAGAAAGGAGAGTTCTATGAATATATCTTATTATACAGCATGTCCATGTAAAAACGCCATAGCAGGAGCTAACTTCATGACAGGGAGAGAGAAGCACCATTAGCATCAGCCCAAAGCTAATATGGATGAAGCACAGGTCAGGTATGCCTCCTCTCTCAAATATTTTTTTTACCAATTCTGACTCCAACTGTCCCTCCCACAGCACTCTCTACTTCTCTGCTGGGTTTGATAATTCATTGCAATGGTCACACAGAAGTGACAGATAATACTCATGATTATAAGGTTTATTAAAGAGCTCTGGTGGTGTAGTGACTGAGGTATTTGACTGCTAACCAGAAGGTTGGTGGTTCAAACTCACCAGCCACTCTCAGGATGGAAAACTGGGCAATCTGCTTCTGTAAAGATTTAATGCCTTGGAAACCCAAAGGGGTTTGCTATGAGTCAGAATCGACTTGATGGCAGTGAGTTGGGGTTTTTGTTTGTTTGTTTGCTTACGAGGCTTATTAGCTAAGTAACAGGTTATCATAAGAGATAAGAAATTATTCAGGATACAGTCTTCAATCAGGACAGCCTCTTCTCAGTTGTACCCCCAGAGGACCTCTCCGTGGCCCTGGGCCTCTCAACCCTTGGCCTCTCAACCATTTGTGCCTCTTGGGCCAGATCAGCATCTGCTCTACCCAGGTAAGTGTTACAAAGCTCTTTAACTCTACCAGTAAGTGCCCAGAGGAATCCCACTCTACCAGCAAGCCCCCTGTGTGAAGGCACTCAACTCTCTCACTGTTTGGGCCAGGAAGCATACCATGCAGTCTCCTGCCAGTCCTGATTCTGTTGTCTATGCAGTCATTATTTTTCTGCCACTGCTTCTCACTGTATTTTGCTGTCTCTGGTGTGACAGCTTTCTGTCTCCTGGGTCTACAAGGTTCCCAACACAGGGACCCCAGGTTCAAAGGACATGTCCCACTCCTGTCTTTTCTTCTTGGTGGGAGTCAACTCCTCCTGTCTATCTCTGTGATGTCTCATTTTAAGCCTTGTGTGGTGGCAAAACTGACCAGTCCCCTCATTAGGGTTCCATACACAAGGAACACAAGGGTGCCATGCACCTTATTTATATTAGCTGCAAGCTGTCAAATCCCCTTGATGGGCCACAAGCACCTTATTTGCATAGTTCCACACAATCATTTGGTAGCCATTACAAGACCATAGCTAGGAAAGCCTTATGCTGCAAAAATGGCAAGGAGGCCACATGTTCTGACCTCCTAGAACTCCACAAGAGAAAGGCAGAATCACCATCAATAGCCCAAGGCCTATTACTGCAAGGCCAGACATGCTGCCTCCCTCTAGCCCTTTCACCAACCGTTCCTCCCAAAGCACCCACCACCTCTCTCCTGGGTTTGATAATTCGCTGCAGTTGCCACACAGAACTCACAGATTACGGGGTTTATTAGGGAAGCACCAGCTACAATTCAAGTTCAGGAAAAAACGCTCAGTCTCTCTCCCAGCCCACTCTCAGCCAAGTCTCTCACAGTCTCTCCCCCAGCAGTGCATGTCCCTCGGTGTTTACTCAGCAGCACGTGTCTCTTTCAGGAGCACGTGTCTCTTTTGGCAGCACGTCTTCCTCAACCAGCAGTCAGAGAGAGCTCTGCCTCTAGGAGGCCTCCTTTTGAGCTTGGCGGAGTGGCCAAACCAACCAATCATAGCAACAGAATTCTAAGCACCTGAGAGTGAACCTCCCAGAACATTGTATTGTGCCATGCCCAACAGAAATAACCCAGGTGTATAACATTTACAATCAGGAGCTCCTCAGTTGCTCATTCCACCTCTGAGTTTACAATGACTTATGGGTAGAAAAGCCATATTAAGTAATTTACTACACTGCACCAGCCTTCTGGTTAGCACTCAAATGCCTTAGGCACTACACCAACAGAGCTCCTTAAATTAAAAAAAAAAAAAGCAATTGATAAAAATTTTTAACAAACTGAAAAATGAATATTGAACTGTAATGAATAAACTGAAACAAATGACCTTAATATCAAGTTAGCAACACAAAGAAACACAACTTAAAAGACATGAAGAAAATAACTATTTCAAAGGTACAATTTAGTGGTGCAATCTCATGATTTTCTGAAAGACCTGTTATAGTTACAGTTTGAAAGAAGAATGGAAACTCTCTAGAAAACTAAAATTCACTATGAAGTGTTGCAGTTGGTAGTAACAGGGAGTGAGCTGTTGCATAGACTAGAGTGCTTGCTTTGCTATTCTATTTTGTTTTCACTTTCTATCAGTTTTCTTCTTTCTCAGATTGCCTTTTGAAAAACTTCCCTAAGCAACAGAAGAATAGGAGCATTTTCCTTATATGACGTTGTATGCATCATGCCAAGCTTTTTATAGAATACTAATGGTGTTTAGAGGAGCTCTGGTAGCATAGTGGCTAAGCACTTGACTGCTAACCAGAAGGCTGGCGGTTCAAACCCACCAGCCACTCCTCGGAAGAAAGGTTGGGCAACCCTACTTCCGTAGTGATACTGCCTCGGAAACCCAAGGAGGGGTCGCTATGAGTCGGGGCCGACTCGACGGCACATAACAACAACAACAAAAATGGTGTTTAGAATCCAATCTGTTTTAAAATATCTCTGAATATTAAGCGAAAAACATAAATGAACTTCTTAAGAGTTGAGAGTATTCTTTGCCCTATAAGAAAATTAAGATTTTTCTCTTTAATCTTAAAGGTTATGTTGTTGTTGTTGTTGTTGTTGTTGTTGTTATGTGCCCTCAAGTCACATCCTACTCATAACGACCCCCTCCTCCTTGGGTTTCTGAGGCACTATCACTAGCTAAGTAGACTGCCCAATCTTTCTTCTGAGGAGTAGCTGTGGGTTTGAATCGCCAGCCTTCTGGTTAACAGTCAAGTGCCTTAGGCACTATGCTACCAGACCTTAAATAATGGTGTTAGATACTAAAGTTCATTTGTAAAGTAAATTAATGTATAATTTCCCAAACTGATAGATATATTAATCAAATAATAACTATAGATATTCAAAGAAAGAAAATCTAACATGACATCAAACTAAAATTCTCTTAAAATTACACGTATTTATTATTTATTATAAAACCAAAAAAAAAAACAAACTCACTGACATCAAGCTGATTTCAACTCATAGCAACCCCCATTGGGTTTCACAGGCTGTAAATCTTTGCGGAAGTGGATTGCCCCATCTTCCTCGTTTGAGCCGCTGGTGCATTTATATTGTTGACCTTCTGGTGAGCAGCCAAATGCCTAATCCACTGCACCACCAGGGCTCCTTATTTGTTATAAATATTTATTAAAATACTATATGAATTGTAATTGATGTCACTATATATAACAACAACAAAATCACACTGAGGTGTTAAAACTCTTCACTAATTACATAAATTTCAGTCTCTTTACTTTTCCAAGTTTTCAGCCTTTGTTTACCTATAGATGGTTTTTGGAATTGATATTTAACTCAATATACCATTGCGTACTCTAATAAACTTAAGAACTCAATGGTCCCAATCAGTTAAGTATGACATATCATATCCTAGAGCACAAAATTTCAGAGGTTCAAAGGCTATTAATTAAATTCAATTGTGCTTTTTAATATCATAGGAGGAAAAAAAATGGCAAGCAGATTACTCAAGCATGATGTGAAAGACGCCTCACATTCTCTATAAATGACTTATTTACCTTCTAAATCATGAGCAATAAGAAAAATGCTTTTTTTGTAGATGACATTTTATTGAAATCCAGAGTTGGCCTTGGGGGCTAAAAAATATAAAAAGGATACATATATTTTCTTTATTGCATTCTTTGTGGAATATTTTCTGGCAAAATAGAAAGTATTATAGAAACCATTTAATTGAGGAAGAAATTCTACTCTGCACAAAACTCCCATTGATGTCAGTGGGAGTTCTGTGAATGGAACAAATGTTGAACTTGACCCGATAATGTTTAAACTGCAATCTTCCCTGCTCTTGGCAGAGCCTGGCTTCCCACTGAAAAGTGTCGTAGTCTGTGCAGGGATTACACAGTGGGTTAATAGTCTAGTTTTTCGCTTCTTTTGGAGCAATAAACGAAACACATAATACCTTCTTTTAGGACTATTACATACTTTTAAACACAAAAAGACTTTAAATGAAGTGGTGTGAGAAAGTAAAAGGTAAAGTCTATGAATGGAAATTTAGGTGGTGCAGATTTTTAAATTACCTTCTCCACTAGTGGCTCAGAAGTATCAGTGAGTCATACATTCATTAAAAGGAAAAAACACATCAAGATATTAGAGACCACTTAGGATGTAAGTCTTGAAGCCATGTTTACTCTATTTTCATTATATATTTCATTATATTGGACATGTGAAAAGAATGATTATCAGCAAGATTCCAATGCTGGAAGGTTTATAGTAAAATGAAATGGAATGATTATAGATGAGGTTAAGAGAAAACACAATATCACTACTTTAGTGAAAGCTACTGCAAAACTAAATTGGGATGGCTCATTTTAATTCAATCCCATGAATAAAGAGGATGTGACTCTAGTTATCAAGGACAATCATGTATTGCTGCTACTCCAAAATGTACTAAAGAAAAGGCTTTGCACTCAGCCAGTCTAGTTATACTTAGGCAGTTGAGTAACATCAATATCTCTATGAGGATTCCAATCTTAGCTGTTTCTACTTAGCTAAATATTTTTTGTCCTCCTTTGTGTACTTTGTAAATCCTTTATTTTCTACGATGCAAACATATTGCTTTTATAATTGAAAAAAAAAAAAAAAAAAAGACCAGCTTTTGTTTTAAAGGAGCAGAGAAAGAAACAAGAAGTATTTTAAGATGAATTTAAAACTTGTTTGACTTTTTGTGAATAATGGGGTGGGGGGATAAAAAAGCCTAACGATTAAAAGTCAAAAATGTCAGCTTATATATGGTGTGGGAAATATGGAGCCCTAGTGGTGCAGTGTTAGGCATTCAGCTGCTAATGAAAATTGATGGTTCGAACCCACCAGCTGCTCAGCGGGAGAAAGATGTGGCAGTCTGCTTCCATAAAGAGTAAAGATTTACAGCCCTGGAAACCCTGTGGGGCAGTTCTACTCTGTCTTACAGGGGAAAATATGTTGGAACAGGCATTAAAAGTAGTTACAGGATTACAGACCATTTGATGGTTGGCATTTACACTCTAGATACCAAATTAATTTTCCAACTGTGCAACTTACCAGCTATGTGATCTTATGCAGGCAGTTTATCTATTAACTGGCATGATAATTTATCATCCTCATAATGATATATTGAAGTAATCCAGAGAGTGGAGCCCAGGCTCTGCAGTAAAGCTACTTGAATCAGTTGTGAAAATTTGGGCTCTCAGAAGCTTCCACAAGCAGGTATTCAAACTAGTTCATTCCTAACAACAACATAATATAAAACCCAAACAAATAAATAACAGTTATGAATTAGTTGAGAAAATAGCTAGAGGCAATTTGGTTCCTGAATCTGATATCCCCAGAAAACAGGGTCCTGTTAGACCAGAAGCTGAGAATTTGCATTTTCACACCAGATATACAAATCAAAATCTATATTTTAATAAGATCCCCAGTGAGTCTTAGGTAGCTGAGAAAGGACACTAGGGAGCCTCAAACTTCCCTGGACAATTTGTGGCCTTCTGTTTCATTAAGTCACTACACCGGAAGCTCCTGGACCAGCAAGACTTTGTTTTCTGAGGATATCAGATTCAGGAACCAAATTGCCTCTAGCTATTTTCTTTCTTCTCAACTAATCCACAACTGTTATTTATTTACTTGTTTGTTTTTTGTATTACCTTGTTATTGTTAGATGCCAGCTCATAGCAACCTTATGTACAACAGAAGGAAACATTGCCTGGTCCTGTGCCATCCTCACACTTTTTTTTTTTAACTGTGATTTGGGTGTAGATTTCCAGAGCAAATTCACTTTCCATACAGCAGTTCATATATACTTTATCTCATGTCATTGACCACAGTTTACCACAATGCAACAGCTCCCCTCCCACTTCCTCCCCATAGTTACCTCTTCCCAGTGTCCATCCCTCCATACACTCCTGCCCCCTGAGCTGTCTCCCTGTGCATAAGCAGCCCTTCTTTCTCCCATGATTGTTCTCTCCAAGGAGTGTATCTACTTGAGGTAAATGTTTAACTCATATGCCTGTATTTTGTTTGGCTGGAAACCACAGATGTGGGTTCAATTCCAGACATGAAGGGCAGCTAGGGGCCATAGTCTCAGTGGTTCCACCAGGCTCTATCGGACCAGCAAACCTGGTCACTCCCCCCCTTTTTTTCCCCCTCCAAATGATTTTGAGTTTTGTTCCACATTGTTCTCTCTCTCTATCGAGGATCTCCTACATAGATCCCCTTCCAAGTGGCCATCCTCACACTTGTTGCTATGTTCGAGCACATTTTTGCCACCAATGTGTCAATCCATCTCATTGAGAATCTTCTTTTTTGCTGACTCTTTACTTTACTAAGCATTATATTCTTCTCCACAGACTAGCCCCTCCTGATAACGTGACCAAAGTATGAGAGACAAGGTCTTGCCATTCTTGCTTCTAAAGAGCATTCTGCCTTTATTTCTTGGAAGACAGATTTGTTCGTTCTGGCAGTCCATGGTAGATTCAATATTCTTCTCCAATACCATAATTCCAAGGCATCAATTCTACTTCAGTCTTCTTATTCACTGTCCAGCTTTCACATGCATATGAGATGATTGAAAATACCATGGCTTGAGTCAGCACACCTTAGCCTTCAAATTGACATCTTTGGTTTTTAACACTTTAATGAGGTCTTTTGCTGCAGATTTGCCCAGTGCAATCTATCATTTGATTTCTTGACTGCTCCTTCCATGGGTGTTGATTGTGGATCCAAGTAAAATGAAATCTTTGACAGCTTCAATCTTTTCTCCATTTATCATGCTGTTGTTTATTGGGACAGTTGAGGATTTTTGTTTCTTTATTTTTAGGGGTAATCCATACTGAAGGTTATAGTCTTTGATCTTCATCAGTGTTTCAAATCCTCTTTGCTTTCAGCAAGCACGTTTGTGTCATCTGCATAGATTTTTTTTATTTTATTTGTACTCCACTTAAGTGAATGTCATTCTTTTATTTTTTTTTTACTTTATGTTACTTATAAAAAAAAAAAAAAAAAACTCAGTGCTGTCAAGTCAGATCTGACTCATAGAGACCCCTCTTTGGGTTTCTGAGGTGGTGGAGTAATTGACTGCTAAGTAGAAGGCTGGCGGTTCAAACCTACCAGCCACTCCTTGGAACAGCTTTCTGGTTAGCAGTCAAATGCCTTAGGCACTGCACCACCAGAGCTCCCCATGTTGTGTGTGTGTATATATATATATATGTGTGTGTGTGTGCATGTGTGTGTATATGTGTGTGTTTCTATATATCTATATGTATATATACAGCATACACACACACACATATATGTGTATGTATGTGTATACACACACACACACACACACATATATATATGGGGCTCTGGTGGTGTAGTTGTTAAGGCATTTAGCTGCTAACCAAAAGGTCAGTGGTTTGGACCCACTAGTTGCTCCATGGAAGAAAGATGAGACAGCCTGCTTTTGTAAAGATTTAAAGCCTTGGAAACCCAATGGGTCGGACTTGACTTGATGTCAGTGAGTTGAAAGATACATAGATAGATTTCCATTTTCTGGCTTTAGGAGAAATCCGTTTTTCCTTTACTTGTCTTCTTACCAAAAAAAAAAACAAAAAAACTCCTGGCTAAGAAGTTGATTCAGACTCATAGCAACACTTTAGGGCAGAGTAGAACTGTCCCGTAGGGCTTTCAAGGCTGTAAATCTTTAGGGAAGCAGACTGCCTCATCTTTCTCCCATGAAGTGGCTGGTGAGTTTGAACCACACACCTTTTGGTTAACGACTCAATGCTTTAACCACTGCACTTCCAGAGCTCCTTTGCTCTTCTTAGTGATTTATAATGCTCACTTTATGTCTTCTCATCTGTTTTATTTTATATGAACTTATCTCAGTCTTCTAAAAATATCTTACTTTAATTCCTACTTATATTGTTGTTGTTGTTGGATGCCATCAAGTTGACTCCAACCCATGGTGACCTGTGACAGAAAAGAAGTGCCTCCATAGGGTTTTCTTGGCTATAATGTTTATGGAAGCAGATCACCAGGTGTATCTCCCACAGAACCACTGTGTGGGTTCAAAGTAACAATCTTCAATAAGTACCTGAGCACTTAACTATTGTGCCAACAGGTTTCCTTAATTCCTAGTCATAGGTCTTGTTTAGTTTTTTGAAAAAAAAAAAAAAAAAGAAGTTGCATTATGCCAATTTTTTCTTTTATCCTTCATGATTTCATATTTTTTCTCTATTACTTGTTTTTATAATAGTTGGCTAGAAGCAAGTCTAAGGAAATATGAAGACTGGAGAGAGTTCATGTCTTAAACAGAGACAAAAAGAAAGAGGCCTTCTTCCTTTCCCATCCCCACTCCTGCAGCTACTCCTGCACTTGCCTCTTTGGATCCTTTGATAAGATTCTCCAGTGCCACCAGAATCTTAATCCAGGAGTTTGGGGAAAATTGTGTATGAAACTCTTTATAGAAATAGCTCTTTTGATTGACTAGAACAATTTGCTACCATCCCATACTGTTCAGCCCTTATTTAAGGAACCTAGTATGTTAAAATCTATGGTTTCCAAAGTATATAATGTTTAGAATTTGGACAAATGGTGGCAAATACATGCCAGAAGCATGCACGTAAATACATGCCAGAAGCCTAGGGGAGTATAGCCAAGGAGGGGCTTATTAGTGTATGCTCAGAATCGACCATTTTAAGGTGGGGCTGATGAATCTCCCAACAGACACTTATGGAGGGTGGCACCAGAAAGCCAGTGTCTATTTTCTCAGACCACATTTAAATCCGTTTATTTCCAATCTACTTGTCATCATATTGGTTCATTTCCCATTGGGTAAGGTTGTAGTAGCACTCTTTATAGCCTGTTGGAATTCCTTTTGCTCATTGACAGAGCTTAAGAGCAACCACTACCTCAGTTATAGGAAGGACAGCAAAAGCCACTCCCCACCTAATTTTTAAATGTGTTCACTCCCCACATGGATTTTTTAGGCCTCTAATTTTTTTCAAATGTTTTTCGGCTACATGTATTTCTTTCTTTTTTTTTTTTTTGTGAACTGCTGGTTTATGTTTTTTGTGTTAGTTCTACTGCATTGTTTTCTTCTTGATTTATGAGAGTTCTTTATACATTATGGATATTAACTATTGTTTCTTATACCATATACTGTCTATTTTCCTTGACTGTCATTTGTATTTTAATTTTGTTTATGTTTTTTGCAACAGAAGTTTTACATTTTCAAGTAATCCAATTTGTCAAACTCTTCCTTTGTGGTTTCTGGGTTGTTCACATTTGAATTGCTATGTGGTGACAATGTGGTATATAGTAGAAAATATTCTGAACTCAGGGAGAGCTGGGTTCTAATTATGGTTCTGCCACTAACTAGCAGTGTGATTTTGGGCAAATCTTCAAACCTAAGTTCTCTCACCTATAAAATGTGGTTAGACTAGATACAAGATGACCTTTTGTTTTGGGTCCTTTCCTACTTTAATTTAACCAAGACTCAAAATTCTCAGATTCTAGAGAATCATGCTTGGAAAGTATAGGGTCAGCGAAAAATAGGAAGAACCTCAATGGGATGAATTGACACAGTGGCTGCAAAATGGGCTCAAGTATAGCAACGACTGTGAGTTGGTGCAGAACCAGGTAGTGCTTGTACATGGGGTCGCTATGAGTTGGAACCTACTCAATGGCATCTAACAAATAACAAATACAGTTTTAAAAGTTTATTTTCTTTCTTAAGTAGGCCAAATGTTCTCCCTGAAATTAACACTTCTCATTTGCTTAGCCACATTTTCATAGTGTAAAGTCTAACCGGTGCCTGAATTATCAAAAATTCTGAATTTTTGGCATCTGAATCAATGACTTGAATTTTTATATAGAATTTGATGAGATTGTACTCACCTCATCTTATACAGACTTTATAGAACACAGACACTGTATTTAATATGTACTTTAAACTATGCATAATATGAAGCTACAAAGTCAATGGTTATTTTAATTGGTGTATGCTATTTCATTAATGATAATAATGAATAACATTATTACTGATGGAAGAGAAAAAAGCTTGTATTCATTTATTTGTTTTATCTCACATATATCATCACATTTGTTGGTTACAATAACCACATGAGATCGATAAGGCAAGGTTTATATTTCCATTTTATAGATCATGACCATGACTTATCTGTCAGTTTGTTGTGCTGTGGTGCCTTGTGTGTTGCTGTGAGGCTGGAGGCTATGCCACCAATATTTCAAATACCAGCAGGGTCACCCATTGTGGACAGGTTTCAGTGGAGCTTCCAGACTAAGACTCAGAAAAAGGAAAGGGCCATCCACTTCTCAAACAATTGACCAGAGAAAGCCATAAGAATAGCAGTGAAACACTGTCTGATATGTTACTGGAAAAATTTATGAATAGCCCTGAAACACTGTCTGATGCAGTGCCAGAAGATGGGCCCCTCAGATTGGAAGGCACTCAAAATATGACAGGGGAAGAGTTGCCATCTCAAAATAAAATCAACCTTAATGACGTGGATAGAGTAAAGCTTTCAGGACCTCCATTTACTGGTGTGGCATGAATCAAAATGGGAAAAAAACAACTGCAAACATCTATTAATAATCAGAACATGGAATGTATGAATATGAATCTAGGAAAATTGGAAGTTGTCAGCAATGAAATGGAATGCATAAAGATTGATATTCTAGGCATTAGTGAGCTGAAATGGACTGGTTTGGGCCATTTTAAATCAGACAATCATGTAGTCTACTATGCTTGGAATAAAAAATTGAAGAGGAATGGCTTTACATTCATTGTCAAAAAGAATGTTTCAAGATCTATCCTGAAATACAATGCTGTCAATGATAGAAAAATATCCACAGGCCTATGAGGAAGACCAGTTAATGCCACTATTATTCACCACCACTAAAGCCAAACCACTAAAGTACCAATGACTAAAGCCAAAGATGAAGAAAGTGAAGATTTTTTTTACCAACTTCTGTAGTCTGAAACTGACCAAACAAGCAATCAAGATATACTGATAATTATTTGTGATTAGAATGTGAAAGTTGGAAACAAAGAAGAATCATTGGTAGCTGGAACATATGGCCTTTATGATAGAAATGATGCTGTGGATTATATGATAGAATTTTGCTGACAAAACTGGACATCCACCTGCAGAAAAATGAAAAAAGACCCATACCTCACCACATACACAAAAACTCAAGCTGGATCAAAGACTTAAATGTAAAACCCAAAACTATAAAATTCATCAATGATAAAATAGAGGCAAATCTAGGAGCCCTAATTACGGCATAAATAGACTGTCAAGCATAACCCAGAATGTGCAGGAGATAGAAGATAAACTAGATGACTAGGACCTTTTAAAAATTAAATTCTTGTGCACATCGAAAGATTTTGTCAAAAATGTAAAAAGAGAACCTATAGATTAGGAGAAAATATTTGCCTATGACATATCTGACAAAAGACTTATCTCCAAAATCTACAGAAAACTTCAACACCTCAACACCAAAAAGACAAATAAGCCAATTCACAAATGGACAAAAGACTTGAACAGACACTTCACCAAAGAAGATATACAAGCAGCCAACAAACACAAGAGAAATTGCTTACAATCATCAATCGTTGTTGTTGTTGTGTGCCGTCCAGTCAGACCCGACTCATAATGACCCCTCCTTGGGTTGCCGAGGCAGTATCACTACGGAAGTAAATTGCCCAACCTTCTCAAGCATTAGAGAGATGCAAATCAAAACAACAATGAGATATCGTCTCACCCCAGCAATAATAGCAAAGTTCAACAGATAAGATAGTAACAAATGCTGGTGGGGTTGTAGAGAGATTGGAACTCTTGTGCACTGCTGGTGGCATGTAAAATGGTACAACCATTGTGGCAAACAGTATGGCGTTTCCTTAAAAAACTGAAAATAGGAGTACCATTTGACCCAGCAATTCTATTACTAGGAATATATCCTAAAGAGGTGAGAGCGCACAAACAGACATATGTACACCTATGTTCATTGCAGCACAATTCACCATAGCAAAGAGATAGAAACAACCTAAATGCCCATCAACAGATGAATGGATACCAAATTATGGTATATCCACATAGTGGAATACCATGCCACATTAAAGAACAATGAGGGATACGCAAATCATCTCACAACGTGGATGAACCTGGAGGACTTTATGCTGAGTGAAATAAGTCAATCGCAGAAGGACAAGTACTGTATGAGCCCATTACTGTAAAAAGATAGAGAAGGGTTTGCTTGGGAAAGGGAACTCACCTACCGGTTACCGGGATGGGAAGGGAAAGGGAGGGATTAATTTAGGGCTAGTTGGGCTTACACGCTGACATGGGTAGGGGGTGGGATATACGGGAAGGATATATGACCACCATGATAACATTGGGAAATGAGAGGACACCAAACTGTGTACATAAGAGATAGACGAAAGATGCTAAAACCAACCAGTGTGTCTCCACAATACCAGATTGCCATTAACACCAAACACTAGGCTATACAGATAAACACATAAACACCTGAGATGATCAGACAGGGATCAGTGAATAGAGGTATACTCTAGACCAAGGATAGACTCAGCTGAGGATAATCTTGTACTGACACCAGTGATACAAAATACCTTCAGTCCTTACAGAAACAATAGAAGACAGACACAGAGTAATCCCTCACAGACATCCTGACACTATGGGAGAGAGATCCGATAGAGCTGCTACCTCAGGACCATAGTACTGGGGTACACCAGACTCAACTGGCACAACAAAATACATAAAAGCGTTGCTCCACATCCTACGTTGGTGAGTAGCGACTGGGGTCTTAAAACCTTTCAAGCAGCCATCTAAGATGCAGTTAATGGTCTCCTAGCATTGGAAGTGAAGAAGAACACACAAAAAAGAAAAAACAAGGGCATTTAGAAGCAATCAACCCTAGGACACGATGGCCCTCAAGTCCAAAAGAACCAGATGGTGCCTGGCTACCAATGCCAACCACTCAGGAAGGATCAAATCTGGAGATCCTGGATAGAGTGGGAGGGAAAACATGGAACAAAATAAAAAAACTCAATAATGACCAGAATTACTGGTCAGATGAAATCTGGTGAGACTCCCAATACTATGGCCCTGAAATACATTCGGTGCCTGGAATAAAACTCACCTCCAGGGGCAGGCTCTCAGCCCAGTAGTTAACAAGATGTACATGCAGACCACTCAACCCAGGATGCCGCACCCACACACTCAATGATAATATGTCCTTTAAAGCAATAGACCATGGGACACCAAAGGACCAACATTCAAACTAAGGAAATGCAGGACAAATAGGAGTACATAATTATGAGGGGCACAGGAGGGAGTGTTGCAGGGTAGGTAGGAGCGGAGACTGGGTTAGGGTTGGACATGGCGAATGGGGAATGAAACTAAATGTATGCGTGACTTTGAATGTAAAACAAGCTCTTAAAATAAAAATAAAAAAAAAGACTAACAACTTATTCATTGTAAATACCTTTTTTCAACAACATAAATGGTGGCTATACATGTGGATTTTGCCAGATGAAATACACAGAAATCAGATAGACTACATCTGTTGAAAAGAGGCAAAGGAGAACCTCAATATTTTTAACCAAAACAATGCTAGGACCTGACTGTGGAACAGACAATCAACTGCTTATATGCAAGTTCAAGTTGAAGCTGAAGAAAATTTTAAAAAGTCTGCAAAAACCAAAATATCACCTTGATTATATGTCACCTGAATTTAGAGACCATTTGAAGAATAGATTTGATCAGTGAACACCAATGATCAAAGACCAGGCGAGCTGTGGGATGACATCAAGAACATCACACATGAAAAGCAAAAGATCATTAAAAAGACAAGAAAGCAAGAAAAGACCAAAATGGACGTCAGAAGAGACTCTGAAACTTGCTCTTGAATGGAGAATAGCTAACAGGAATGAGAGAAATGACAAGATAAAAAAGCTGAACAAAAGATTTCAAAAAGCAGCTTAAGGCAAAGCAAATTATAATCAAATGTGCAAAGACCTAGAGTTAGGAAACCAAAAGAGGAGAATACATTTATCATTTCTCAAGCTGAAAGAGTTGAAAAAATTCAAACCTCGAGTTGCAATACTGAAGGATTCCATTAGCAAAATATTGAATGATGCATGAAGCATCAAAAAAAGATAGAAGGAATACATAGTCACTACCAAAAAGAATTGGTCGATCTTCATCTATTTGAGGAGATAACACAAGACCAAGAACCAACGGTACTGAAGGAAAAAGTCCAACCTGCACTAAAAGAAATGGTGAAAAGCCTCCAAGAATTGGCCAAATACCCATTGAGATGTTTCAACAAATGGATGCTGTGCTGCAGGCACTCACTAGGCTATCACAAGAGATTTGGAAGACAGCTTCCTGGCCAACTGACTGGAAGAGATCCATATTTGGACCCATTCCAAAGAAAGGTGATCCCACAGAATGTGGAAATTATCAAACAATATCATGAATATTGCATGCAAGTATACAGTACTGAGTTGTCAGTGAAGGCAAACATGGGTATATGGATGGATAGATAGGTGGACAGGCTAAACAATTAGGTATCTCTAAGTGAGGAGTGTATCCAAGATCATATATAGGGTTGGCAGACAATGGTCCTATAAGTTTATGTGAATGATCAGAATTCCCAGGTGTATAGTAGAGCTGACAAGGGGCAAGGTTATGGTCATTGCTTGGTCACAGCCAGCTACCCAGAGTGACCGAGTAGTTGATCCTGTGGGCTTGGGACCATAGTTGCAGGGGACATCAAGCTCAATTGGAATAACATACTATACAAAACATTGTTCCACCTCCTACTTTGGTGAGTAGCGACTGGGATCTTAAAAGCTAGCAAGCTGCCATCTAGATGCAACGATGGGTCTCTTCTCATCAAGAGCAAAGAATAAAGAAGAAAACCAAAATTAATGGAAACAATCAGTCCTAGCGACTGGTACACCATCTAATCTGCAACCTATACAACTATGAGACCAGAAGAACTAGATGGTGCCCAGCTACCACTATCATCCACTTGGAAGGGATGTAGGAGATCCTGCATAGAGAGGGAGAACAATGTGGAACAAACCTCAAAATCATTTGGAGATAAAAAAAAAAAAAGGTGGGGACCAGTTTTGCTGGTCCAATAGAGCCTGGTGGAACCACTGAGACTATGGCCCCTAGCTACCCTTCAGTTCTGGAATTGAACCCACACCTGTGGTTTCCAGCCAAACAAAGTACAGGCATGTGAGTTAAACATTTACCTCAAGTAGACACACGCCCTGGAGAGAACAATCATGGGAGAAGGAAGGGCTGCTTATGCACAGGGAGACATCTCAGGGGGCAGAAGAGTATGGAGGGATGGACACTGGGAAGAGGTAACTATGGGGAGGAAGTGGGAAGGGAGCTGTTGCATTGTAAATTTTGGTCAATGACATGAGACAAAGTATATATGAACTGCTGTATGAAAAGTGAATTTACTCTGTAAATCTTCACCCAAATCAAAATAAAATTTTTTTAAAAATATATTGTATGCAAGTAAACTCTTATTGAAGATAATTCAAAATGATTGCAGCAATACATTGATAGAGAACTTCCAGAAATGGAAGCTGGATTCAGAAGAGAATGCGGAATGAGGGATATCATTGCTGATGTCAGATGGATCTTGGCTCAAAGCAAACAATACCAGAAAGATGTTTACTTGTGTTTTATTGACTATGCCAAAACATTTGATTATGTGAATCATAACAAATTGTGGATAACATTGAGAAAAATGGGAATTCCAGAACACTTAATTGTACTCATGAGGAACCTGTACATAGACCAGGGGGCTGACATTCGAACAGAACAAGGGGACACTGCATGGTTCAAAATCAAGAAGGGAGTGCGTCAGGGTTGTATCCTTTCCCCATACTTATTCAATCTGTATGCTGATCAAATAATTTGAGAAGCTGTACTATGTGAACAAGAACGTGACATCAGGATTGGAGGAAGAAACATTAACAACCTGTGGTATGCAGATGACACAACCTTGCTTGCTGAAAGTGAAGATGATTTGAAGCACTTACTGTTGAAGATTAAAGACTACAGTCTTCAGTATGGATTATACCTCAACATAAAAGAAAATGAAAATCCTCACTGCTGGACCAATAAGCAGCATCACAATAAATGGAGAAAAGATTGAAGTTGTCAAAGAGTTCATTTTACTTGGATCCACAACTAACACTCATAGAAGCAGCATTCAAGAAATCTGACGTCATACTCCACCAGGAAAAATCTGCTGCAAAAGACCTCTTTAAAGTGTTGAAGGGCAGAGATGTCACTTTGAAGACTAAGGTGCACCTACCTCATCTAAGCCATGGTATTTTCAATCGCCTTATATGCATGTGAAAGCTAGACAATGAATAAGGAAGACTGAAGAAGAGTTGATGCCTTTGGATTATGGTGTTGGTGAGGAATATTGAAAATACCATATACTACCCGAAGAACAAACAAATCTGTCCTGGAAGAAGTCCAGACAGAATGTGCCTTGGAAGTGAGAATGGCCAGAAATCATTTCACCTACTTTGGTCATGTTGTCAGAAGGAACCATTCCCTGGAGAAGGATATCATGCTTGGTAGAGTGGAGGGTCAGTGAATAAAAGGAAGACCCTCAACAAGATGGATTGACACAGTGGCTGCAATGATGGACTATGTCACAATGCTTGTGAGGATGGTGCAGGACCAGGCAGTGTTTCCGTACATAGCAGAATAAGTTGGAGCTTACTTGATGGCACCTAACAACAGCAACATAATAGATCATGAAATACTACTCAGATACATTAAATAATTTTTCCAAGGTCATCTTAATGCAAGTGCCAGAGTTTTTCTGAAAGATGGTAATACTGCTGAGAAAGGAATTGGTGGCTGTTTTTCATTACTATTGAAAACAAAGTAGAAATATCAATGATCTGTGAGATAAGGTGGCTGGTGATCAAGTACATGAAAGAAAAAAAATGTAATGTTGAGAATTATAAAACATAAAGTATTGGCTATTTATTATGAAACAGAAATAGTAGCTATACATTTATTCCTACATCAAAATAATAATAATAATAATAATAATAATACCAAACTCACTCCCATCAAGTCAATTCCAACTGTTTCTGAGGCAGTAAATCTTTGTGGAAGTAGATTGCCCTATCTACCTTCCATGGAGTAGCTTGTTGACTTAAACCACCAAACTTCTGGTTAGTAGTCAAATGCCTTAAGCACTGGGCCACCAGAGCTCCTTAGTCTTAGATTAAAAAGTACAAATAAACATCCTTTGGAAGCAAAGTGACATTTTCATTAATAGTCTGGTACATTGTATAGGAAGAAATATGAAAGAAATCCTATGTAATGTTTTGTATAAGAAAACAAAAAGCTTCTGAGGCAGTTTCCAAGGTAGAATAAAGAGAAATTCATACAGTATTTTAGAGGAAAACTAAGAGGCTAAGAAAAGGAAAAGTAATTGAAAACTAAGAAAACTGAAATATGATATGATTGCTCTAATGGGTGACATTAATGTCATAAAGAACAAAGAGATTGGATTGGGGAAAAACGGAGCAGAGGGAACTTGGAAAAAAACATGATATTATTGGTATCAACATTTTTAAAGGAAATTTGCAATCAATTACTAGGAAATAAATTTGCTCTCAAGAGAAGATATTATAGAAAGTGTATTTTAGAAAATCTGAGAAATATTATTTCCCAAAAAAATGTTGAAATCAGATTTAGGTGAAATTTATCCAGTACTCTGGTTATGATATGGTAGTTATTGACAATATAGAGGGGGAAGATTAACTCTTATTTTGGAAAAGAGAATGATATGTTTCTTCACTAAAAAACTAAAAAAAAAAAATGTTTTTATGCAGAGTTGACGTTTTAGAACAGAGCATTCCATCCTTTACAACACCTCAAATTATGTGTGATGGTTATATACTGGCTATTTTTATGATATATTTTATACTAAATAGTTTTGTTTGTTAAAAAAACAAAACACTATAGAAAAAAATGTAAAGTTAGTAAGTGTGGGCTTAAGTGAGTAGAAAAACAGTGGTTTTGTTGTCCAAGGAAAGATGAAATTCTTAAGTGAGAGCTGCACAGAAGGGCAGTAAGCATCAGTATTTTAAGCTTTTCTTTTATTCATTTAATACCATTATGATTTGGAAAGAAGTGTTTATTGTAATATGATATAAATAGATTATGATTAATACCAGGGAGAATTTGAAAGGGGAAGTGGATCAGAAGGAAGCAGTAGATTTGGATATCCTTAAGGTGACTGCTAACCCTGGTTGGCCCAACAAAGTCCTGGTTTTGCACGTGCTTTCCCTTTGTATTAATAGCATCTGCTTTCACTCTCAAAAGAATTCTGGTTTGGATGATAAACTATATGGCTACCTTTGAAATTATGGAAGTATGGTACGCACTATTAGTACATTTAAAAGTGCACTACTAATAATATCTGGTAGCATAGTTCCTAAGGCACTTGTCTGCTAACCAGAAGGCTGGGTGTTCAAACCCACCAGCCACTCCTCGGAAGGAAGGTGGGGCAATCTACTTCCATAGTGATACTGCCTCAGAAACCCAAGGAGGGGTCACTGTGAGTTGGATCTGACTCAATGGCACATAACAACAACAACAACTAATAATAATATCTAAAGGAGCCCTGGTGGAGCAGTGATTATGCTCTCGGCTGCTAATGGAAAGGTTAGCTGTTTGATCCCACCAAGCATCTCCCTTGGAGAAAGACTTGGGGATGTACTCTCATAAAGATTACAGCCTCTGAAACACTATAGGGTAGTCCTGCTCCATCTTATAGGGCTGTCATGAGTTGGAATGTACTTCGTGGGACACAACAACAACAACAATAGCTAACACCTTTGAGTCTTTGCAATATTTTAGGCACTGTGCTAAGCACGTTACCTGCAGTGTCCCATTTAGTCTTCCCAGTAGTCTATGAAGCAATTAGTGTTATCAACTCCATTCTAAAGATGAAGAAATTCAAGTTCATGTTCATAGATGATCAGGAACTTGCCCTACTCAGTAGCCAAGTTTCCAGTTAAAGCAGTCTTGTTTCAAGAGTCATGGGCATAATCACCATATGTTATTTATCTTAAGTGCATCTTTTCAAAATTCATAAAACATCTGAAAAAATTTAACTTTGGTAGGCTACAAAACAATGTTGTTGCTGTTGTTGTTATGTGCCATTGAGTCGGACCCAACTCATAGTGACCCCTCCTTGGGTTTCTGAGGCAATATCACTATGAAAGTAGATTGCCCCATCTTCCTTCCAAGGAGTGGCTGGTGGGTTTGAACCACCAGCCTTCTGGTTAGCAGTCAAGTGCCTGAGGCACTATGCTACCAGAGCTCCTACAAAACAAGGTATAGGATAGGAAAAAAAATTGTCAAGCAAAAACAACTTTAAAAAATGTCATAAAGTTTTTCACAATAGAGGAAGACTTCCCCTTTGATTCATAGACTACTACTGAAAATGTTTGAAAGGCGAATACATATTATGGGATAAG
Organism: Orycteropus afer afer; assembly: GCF_000298275.1. Lineage (NCBI taxonomy): Eukaryota > Metazoa > Chordata > Mammalia > Tubulidentata > Orycteropodidae > Orycteropus > Orycteropus afer. The sequence goes on from NW_006921949.1 coordinate 3,029,124, forward strand.
TGGTTCCATTCCCAAAGAGGTAAAACTATGATAAAATCCCTAATTTTGCTCCTTGCATGTACTACTGCCTACCTTGAGCTCAAGCAGACCCTTCCCAGATTTGCCATTCTAACCTTCTGCCCTCTCTATCCAAGGACTAGCAAGGAATAAGTCAAATCCCTATTAAAATACATCGTTTAGTGCATTTGGATTTAATGAACTAATGAAAACAGAAGAATTAAGAAGATTTGATGCATTTCAATTGTGTTGTAGGTGAAGAATATTGAAAATACCATGGATTGCCAGAAGAAAGAACAAATCTATCTTGGAAGAAGTACAGCCAGAATGTTCCTTGGAAGCAAGAATGGCCAGACTTCATTTCACATAATGTGGTCATGTTGTCAGAAGGGACCAGTCCCTTCCGGTCATGCTTGGTAAAGTAGAGGGTCAGTGGGAAAAGGGAAGACCCTCAACTCAGTAGATCGACACAGTGGATGCAATGATATGCTCAAACACAGCAAAGATTGTACAGAACTGGGCATTGTTTCCTTCTGTTGTAAGTGGGATCACTATGAGTGAGAACTGAATTGACAGTACCTAGCAACAATGCTTCTAGACTTCTCTTGAAATTAATTTCCCCCAATTATCACTGTGATGAAAATTTTGATTTTTAGGTAACAAACTCTTTACAAGAGGTTGAAAAAAGGAGAAAAGAATTATCATCCCAAACCTTTCCTTCCCTTCTGCTACTTTTGTTTCCCTAAAGCTTCTGCATAGCTGCTCAGCTGGCTTGGTGAGATGGCAGAAGGACCCTACAAAAAGGCTCTGTGCGGGGATACTTTTTTCCTGATGGAAGCTGTAATATTCTGTATAATATTCTAATAATCTTGTATTCCCAGGAATACTTAAAGCTTTAAGTCTTCTTCTTTGAAGTATGCCTTATCTTCACTAGGCAGTAATTCCTTTCCTGAGCCCTGCCTTTGGAAAGGGGAATCCCAAAAAAAGGATTCCAGGCCTTTCACAAAAGATCATTTAGAGAATAACAATGGGGAAGATCAAGCTATCAACAAATGTTGATTAGCTTGTTCTCTAAGGTGGTCCTGGTGTTCAGTTAGTCATTACAGACTCACAGTTCCAAAAAAACCAAACTCACTAGGAAGACTAGTTTAGGGTGGGGATTTAGTTCTTTAAATCATAACAGGAAAAAAAAAAAAAAAAGTCCATCCTAGTTCAAGGTCTTGTGGGAGGATTTTCAAAAGAAACTATCTGTAAAGGGAGGAGCTCTGGCTCGTAGTACCTAAGGCACTTGACTGCTAACCAGTAGGTTGGCGATTCAAACCCACCAGCCATTCCTGGGAAGGAAGGTTGGGCAATCTACAATCTACTTCCGTAGTGATACTGCCTCGGATACCCAAGGAGGTGTCGCTATGAGTCGGGTCCTCCACGGCACATAACAACAACAACAGCAATCTGTAAAGCGTGGAGCAGGAATGTTTGTAAAAGAAGAACAGATGCAAGATTGGACCATATCTATTAGTAATGTTCATGAGGTAGAAGTAAGTAGTCAGCGATGAATTACAAAGATGAGTCATTTCTACCTGATTATTGAATACCCTGATTACATACCTTTCTCTAGGAGCAAAGATGCAAAATTACTGGTGAAGGTACAGTTTTAGTGGAACAAATTGCTCACTTTACCAGGATTATTAAAGAGAGATTTGAGAAAACATAGATAACTACTGACAAGTGTATCTGGCTTCCACCTTTGAAGGCCAGTGTTTGGGAACTCATACTTACAGTATGAGTAAACAAGACTTATTTAACAATCAAATGGGAGTTATTTTATTGTCTCTAATCCTCTACTTATTATTCCAAGGAATGAACCCACATTTCCCTCTCCTCCATACTCAGCCTCAGCATGTATTATTTCCCTTTTCCTCTTATCAAAAGCTGCTTTTGGATAATAATCTGATGAATTAGGTCTAAATAACTAACAAGTCTTAAAATATTACCTTTCCCAGGATTATGGTTTTTGTGCTAGAGGAATAAATTACTCAGAGGGATAAAAATCTAATAGCAGAATTTCGGGTGAGCCCAAGGAAGGGTTTTTGATCATGGGACTTTCCGAGCCTGCATGGTGGTCAGCCAGGTTGGTCCTGAGTATAAGTTCAAGTGAAAAATGACTAGGACAAGGACAGGTCCTAGCCTAGGGATTCAGTCTGGTTCTGCGTATTTAGGTTTGTGCTGGAAGGAGGCTTCGTGGTGCAGTGATTAAGCACTCTGCTGCTTATCAAAAGGTTGATGGTTTGAACCCACCAGCTGCTCTTCATGAGAAAGATGTGGCAGTCTTCTTTCATAAAGATTTGTTGCTGTTAGGTGCCATCAAGTTTGTTCTGACTCATAGAGAACCTACGTACAACAGAATGAAACACTAGTCCTGTGCCATCCTCACAATCCTTGGTATGTTGGAGTTCACAGCCACTGCATCAATTCATCTGGTTGTGGAGCTTCCCCTCTTCACTGACCCTCTACTTTATCAAACATGATATCCTTCTCCAGGAATTGGTCCCCTCTGCATGACTGAAGTATGAGAGACAGAGTCTGGCCTTTTTTTGCTTTTAAGGAGCATTCCAGCTGTACTTCCTCAAGACCGATTTGTTCATTCTTCTAGCAGTCCATGGTACATTCAATATTCTTCACCATCACCATAACTCAAATGTATCAATTCTTCTGCAGTGTTCTTTCTTCATTGTCCAACTCTCACATACAGATTAGACTACTGAAAATTGCAAGGTTTGGGTCTTTACAGTGGTATCTTTGCTCTTTAACACAAGAGGTCTTTTGCAGCAGATTTCCTTGACTGCTGGTCCCATGGGTGTTAATTGTGGATCCAAGTAAAATGAAATCCTTGATAACTTCAGTCTTTTCTCCATTTGCCATGCTGTTGCTTATTGGTCCAATTGAGGATATTTGTTTTCTTTATGTTGAGGTGTAATCCACACTGATGGCTGATCTCTGATCTTCATCAGTAACTGCTTCATCTTCCTCATTTTTTAGCAAGTAAGGTTGTGTCATCTGCATATGGCAGGCTGTTAATACACCTTCCTCCAATCCTGATACCATGTTCATTTATAGCCTTGGAAACCCTGTTAGGCAGTTGCACTCTGTCCTACAGGGTCACTAGGAGTTGGAAGCAATTTGTGGGCCTTGGGTTAGATTTTGTTGGTAGTGGTTAGGTTTGCTTTGGATACACTCAGGATGAATCTATAGTATATTTGAAACACTCTTGAATCAACCTGAGACTAGACACAAACACTGGAATTTCAGAATTCAGCTGGTCTTCTTTCACAAAGAAGTATGCTTTTGGGGACTGATCCTTTCAGTTCAGAGCTACAACACTGAGCTCTGGTCAGACTCAAAGCAGTTTTGGGAAGTGGGAAAAAAATCTTTCTCATGACGATTTAAAAATTGCTTATATAGTGTATTCACTTTAGATGTTATACAATGGGTAAGATTTTTCTTCCTTGCTTCTAGTTACAACTCTCTTACCTCCAGTTAAGCACTGAATAAGCCTGAACACTTTGGCATTGGTATTATCTGTGAATTTTCAACTTCTGCTCTACATTAAGAAACTAATACTTGTGTTAATTCAAGGAATTTGGGGGAGGAGTTAGTTAAAATGTTCATGCCCCTAATAGGTCTTGAATATCTTCAGAGTTATTCCAAATGTTTTTCACCAGTGTACAACTCACTTTAGAAAAGAATCCTTTGATGGTCTTTACTAACTCCTCCCTTGGATGGGTGCCCAAAACCATCTGTATGGTACCCAATTCTTTATTCCTACTTGGTAATAAATAATTATCTCTGGAACACAGACGGAAGAGCTGAACCAGTGACTTCAGGGACCCAGAGACTACTATCACTGTACACAGTTAAGTGCAGGGGGGAGGATGTGTGTGGGTGTGTGGTTTGCTCCATATCTTTGTTTCTTCTCCAGGTAAAAACAAAGCCCTCATGCCTGTTAATACATCTAAAGCAGTTTTACAAAACCTACTGTCCTGGAGTAGATTCTGACTCACAGCGACCCTCTAGGACAAAGTAGAACTGTCCCATAGACTTTCTAAGGCTGTAAATCTTTTCAGAAGCAAACTGCCACATTTGCCTCCTTTAGGGGGGCTGGTTTGTTCTTTTTGGTTAGCTGCTGAGCGCTGAACCACTGAGTCATCAGGTTCCTAAGTCCCTTGGTCAGGGTTTCAGGGTCTATGAATTTATAGATTAGTGAGTTCAGGTGCATAAGGTTCTTCCTTCAAAACCAAACCAAACTCACTGCCATCGAGTGGGACCTGGCTCACAGTGACCACTCCTTGATTGCCCAACCTTCCTTCCGAGGAGTGGCTGGAAGGTTATGAACCGCCAACCTTCTGGTAGCGGTCCAATATGTAGCGCTATGCTACCAAAGTTCCTAGGTTCTTCCTTAGCCTTCCTAAGCCTACTGAAAAGGCTCAAACCCTTCTCTGTGACTTACAAGCTACACTTGGAGCGAGTCTGAAGAAGAATTTGTTTTGAGTAGGGGTTGGTTTAGGAGCTCTGGTAGCATAGTGGCTAAAGCACTTGACTGCTAACCAGAAGGCTGGCGGTTCAAACCCACCAGCCACTCCTCGGAAGGAAGGTTAGGCAATCCTACCTCCCTAGTGATACTGCCTCGGAAACCCAAGGAGGGGTCGCTATGAGTCGGGTCTGACTCGACGGCACATAACAACAACAACAACAGGGGTTGGTTCAAAGTGAGGGCAAATTTACATAACATTAAAGGGTAAGTAGGATTTGTCTGTAAGTTGGAGGTTTGTAACCCGGGGACTGCCTGTAACTGCAAAAAACTGCAATGTTATGGTTGATGCTCTCTATGCCATATGTGTTGATGGAACGCTTAAGAATCTCTCCGCAATATACGCAAACCCTGCCAGGTTGAATTATTAGGGCCAGCACAATTCATTGCACCACCGAAACCGCTGGGGTTGGAAGCATACGTCGCATTCGGAGTGTAGCCAATGTTTCTTCAAACAAAGGCACTATCTCAAGGCGATTTTGCGGGCCATTTTTCTTCTCCCAGAGCCAGCTTTGTCTCCCCGCCGGTGTGAGGCTGAGACTTGGAGGAACCCCAGCTGCGTGGCTGTGTGAGCAAGCTCGAAGAAAAAGCCGGCGTGGGAGCTCCACTAAAATGCCCTTGTGGTTTCCTGCAACCTGAGCGTGCCATTAGAGGAAGTTGGAGTGCTGCAGTTGAAAGAGATACCTGCAGCCTTCAAATCCGGGCTGGACTTGGACAACCTCTTTGCACGGTTACTGTCGTACAAAGAAACTCAGTCAGCCAGGGCGGCGGAGGCCTGTGGACTCTCCGTCTCGGGGCCTCAGCGCGGCACTGCTAGGCGCCAGTCAGGGTCGGCGTCTTCAGCGCCACCCCCTTCGGGCTGCACAGGAGCGGGTGTGTGCAGGGTCGTGGGGCGGGCTGGGAACAGGCAGACAGGCCTCCCCCGGGCCTGGGCTGGAGGGGGGCCCATCACAGCACAGCGCCTCGCACGCGAACCCGCGACCGCCAGCGGCCCCTCCCCTCCCAGCCCCCAATCCACCGCCCCCAGCCGCAGCCGACGTCGGCCGCCCGCCCCCGCAAGCCGCGACTGGCTCGCGCCGGCCTCCAATCTAGCTGTTGGCGGTTGGGGCGAAGCCGGCGGGAGGCCGCCCCGCCTCCGCCGCGCGCAGCTTCTTCCCCCCTCACCGGGGCGGTGGCGCTGTTGCTGTCGCGGCCTGTGAGGCTGTAACTCCCCTGCACTCCAGCCCATTCCTCCTCCTTTCTCTCTTCTCCCTCCCTCCCCTCCTGTCTCCTCGCTGTCCCTCGCTTGAGTGAATGTGGCGCGGCGGCGCGGGACGCAGCCTCGGCTACTGCCGCGGCCCCGCGAGCTCTTGAGGAGACGCCGCCGCCTGTCCCCTCCCCCTGCGCTTCTCGAGGGAGCTGCCGACGCGGTGGAGGAAGAGCGCGGAGGGGAGCGAAGGGACGGTGGCGGGAAAACGAGGGACGTATCAGAAGAGGTTCGAGGGCGAGCAGAGAAGGCAGGGAGGGACGGACGGAAGAACGGACAGCCCGACGGACGGCCCGGGGAAGGGGCCGCTTGCAAGTCTGCTTGGCCCCTCGGCTCCGGCTTGCGGCGGCGGCGGCGCGGCCGAAGGGCGCGGCAGGCGCTATCGAGACAATAACCCAGCCGCCCGGCTCTGGGGGCGGCGGCAGCGAAGAGGAGGTGGCGGCCTAGTGTGGCCGAGGCTGGACGAGCACCCCGCCGGGGTCTTGGCCCCCGCCAGCCGGACTCCACCGCCGTCGGTCGTGCGGGGCGCCCGGGGCCGGAGCCTCAGGCTCCCTGCGGACGCCCCCTCCCATCCCCCGCTCCCGAGCGCGGGGAGCTGGTTTTCCGGGTTCCCCTGGACGGAGCGGTATCCTGCTTCTTGCCGAGCCAGGAAGTGAGTTTCGTACGGTAATTCCGGGAGGTGTCACGCGTGAAAAGTTTTTTTTTTTTCCCTGCGGAGATCCTACTTGGGGTTGGGAAACTCCTGCAAAACTCGAGACCCGGAAACCAGTTCGCCTCCCAACCCCCACCAAAGCAACATACTCTTCCTACTGCGGGAGGCCACTCCACATCCGCTCTCACCGGAGAGATTCGGTAGGATCCAAAGTGACTCTTGAAGGAGAGGAAATCATGTCAGGCGAAGCCTTGAAAAAGCTGCCTTGAGACACCACTGCCCGACCGAAAGGTAATTTTCGTGAAAAGTGTCAAGAAGTCAAAGTTCATGGGCCGGGAAAGACTAGTGTTCTCAGCTTTCCCCAAAGTTGCCCTAACTTCTCTGATATCGAATATCGTTTCGGTGTCTTCCAGTAGAACTAAGAAGCCCCTTCCGCCCCCTTTCCGCCATCTGGGCCCTGGTTATTTTAAGAGGTTTTCAGAATGCGGTGGGACGAAGAGTTTTGTACAATATGAAGGAAGAGTGCCTTTGTTCTGTACGAGGTCCAGAAGTTTGATTTTTCCTGAACATATACGATGTATATAAATGTATTATATGAAGTTGCTGAGTCTGACAGCTCTTGTTTTGAACGAAAGTTAGGTCGCTGCAGCGAGTGATTTGCTGTGTTAGAGATGGCTGCCACATTTGTTTATAGTGTTACTGATTATTTTGGTTAATCGTATACAGAGATTCTGTAGTTCACACTCTTATAAATATATTTCATTGGATTGTATTAACAAAAATAAAGTTGCCATTCTTAGTAATTTTTCTGGGAGGTTAATAGATTTTAGTGTGATGAACTTGGCTCCTGTCAGATGTTTAGAACTTTGTGTTTGTTTGGCTAATTGAAAGCAAGTATCTGTTCTTTCTTCTAACAGCCCAAGTAGGAAGAAAAAGGAGAGGGGGTAAGGGTTATGAAAAGGAGCTCTGGTAGTGTAGTGGTAAAGCGTTCTGCTGCCAACCGAAAGGTCAGCGATTTTAACCCACCAGCTGCTCCGCGGGAGAAAGATTTGGCAGTCTACTTCCGTAAAGATTTACAGTTTTGAAAATCCTATGGGGCAATTCTACCTGGTCCTTTGGGGTCGCTATGAGTCGGAATCGATTCGATGGCAACGGGGTTAAGGGTATGGATGAAGAGTATTACACTTTTCTTTCTTTTTTAAAAATCACACCTGTAACTTGTTTGGTTTGTTTGCTAGAACTTCTCTGTAATCCAGAACTGAATGTGTAGGTAGGGAAGTGAAACGCTTAAAACGATTTTTATGGGACTCCCGTTAATTTTGATAAAAAGTCATGCTTTTTGAATAGTGCAGTATTTACCTTTTTATGTCAGCACACATGTTTTTTTTTTTTTTTAGAAGGTTATGCTGTTGAGTGCTAGGTACCTACTGGTGGGCAGAAATTCATGAAGCATGGCAGACATTCCACCAGTAAGAGTTATGAACACTCTGAACCAATCGGTAGTCGTCTTAGATGAAACTAGTTTTGGTTGCCGCAAGCCCAGATTGTTTTTTCAGTGGTGTTTGTGTGTGTGTGTGTGTTATAAGTTTAGTTTTCCCCGGTATTTTGTGATAAAGGGAGGTGAAGATAATATACTGTGCTTTCAAATAAATGTTGGATAAAGACAGTATTCTTTTGGCAGGTATGTTTTAAATATAAATTGATGTTTAGCTTGCCGGTGAGAACTCAAGTAATTATCAGACCTGAATAGTTGACTATTTCAGTTTAAAGCAGAGAAAAGGTAGGGAATCTTTTAACTATTGTTTACTGTGTATTGTTTTCATTTCTTTTTCAGAGCCTAGTCTTTGGACTTTTTCTCATTTTTGGTAAGATTTTGTGAGCGATCAAGTAATTCTCATTATATCAAACTATCTTTATTAAGGAATTTTGAATGCATTACTGATCTACTTTATGATTTTGGAAGTATTATTAAGCAGCGAAAGAGGTTATTCTTGGGCATCTGAAAGAGTGGAACAAAATAAATAGCATTGAACTTCAGTTTCCTTATATGGCTTATCTTGGCCTCAGAGCAACAAAGCCTTAATAGAGCAAGTCTTTTACAGAGACTTTGTTTTGTGAATATATTTCTCTGTATTAGTAAATTTTATTTAAAAATTATAGCACTTGAAAATAACTGTTTAAAACATTTTTCACTTGTACCTCTTGACTTTTTTTTTAATTGTTGAGGGAGTAGTAGTAAGTTTAGATGCAGGCAATATATTTTTAAGAGTGAGGTGTTCACCTTTGTGTCTGTCTTTGAGTCCCTTCCCCCCCCCCCAACAAAGTATAATTAGTACTTTGCTTAGAATTCTGTTGGTTTGCTGTTGAATTAAGTTAATAAATTTTAGATTTTGTGTTATTCTTGTCAAGCACTAAGCATTTATAAAATCTTTTTAAAAGTATTACGCAAAAACCAAAAACCCAAACTCACTGCGATCAAGCCCATCTACTCATAGTGAGACCCCTCCTTAGGTTTCTGAGCAGTATCTCTACTGAAGTAGATTGCCCAGTCTTCCTTCCAAGGAGTGGCAGGTGGGTTTGAACTGCCAGCCTTCTGGTTAGCAATCAAATGCGTTAGGCACTGCACCACCAGAGCTCCCAGTATTATGCAAAAGTTTGAAAAATACTTGGTTTTAGAGAGACAGTAATGAGTTCAAATACATAAATGGCTTCAAAATTTGCATATTCTTAGTATTGTGTGTTTTCTTAAATTAACAAATGTAGAGTACTGTCAGAGTGCTTTGCTTATATTACACAAAATACACATTTAATGGATGTTTGTTGAAAGTAATGATGTTTTCATTGGTGATACACTTAAGTCATCCTTCAGCTAATCAATTCAAATATTAAGATATGAAGTCAGCCTGCTGTTTGTGATCCAGCTATTATAAATTTTTCATGTATGAAGTTTATGTGGAAACCAACTTCTTATTGCATGGTGTTCCTTAATCAAATAACTGTAACTAAAGTTATTTTACGTATATCATTGGTAAATCTCTAAAATTGTTATTTTAGACTTATTGAAAATGAATTACTGTTAATACCACCTGCTAACCAGACGGCTGGCGGTTCAAACCCACCAGCCACTCCTCGGAAGGAAGGTTGGGCAATCCTACTTCCGTAGTAATACTGCCTCGGAAACCCAAGGAGGGGTCGCTATGAGTCGGGTTTGACTCGACGGCACATAACAACAACAACCACCACCACCACCTTATGTCAAGGATGGGAGCTCTGGTAGCGTAGTGCCTCGGGCCCTTGACTGCTAACCAGAAGTCTGGCAGTTCAAACCCACCAGCCACTCTCTGGAAGGAAGGTTGGGCAATCTACTTCCGTAGTGATACTGCCTCGGAAACCCAAGGAAGGCTGTCTATGGGTCGAATCCGACTCCACGGCAGTAGTTGCGTCTGTTTTTGCATTACGTCTAGGATACACCCTTTGAATTTCAGAAAATTATGTACATACCTAGGGGTTTATTTTAAATAATTGTTCATGGATTATGTGATTTAGTGTTTAGAAATAGATTATGACAGTGCTTACAAAGAATTTGGGTTTGTTCATAACCTTAGTGATGATAGCAAAGCATTTTTTAATTTTTGTAACTGCTACTTAACTGTATTTAAACATACCCTTACTTTGTTGCTTGCATTTTCATTTTGACTCTTTGCCTTGTTCGTCCATTCTTATGTCTGTTCCATGCTTTATTATGTTTTTTTTTTTTTAAAACATTGTGTTATAAACCATTAGTGATGGTCTTTCTTCTTTCTTGACTACATATACTGTACCTGTGTTTATCTGTTCACAATAGCGATTATTCAGTTTTTGAATGCACACCATTTGCTGTTGCTACAGAAAATGTATACATTAATTATGCTCTATAAAATCTACTTTTAAATTTTCTAAAGAAATAAGCTCAGCACTTCTTCCACTTTTCTCTGATTTAATCCACATTATTTGGTTGTTTCTTCCTGGGTGCAACTCTTTAACATACTGTTCTAGTTTTCAGGTTTGTCTTTTAGCTTTCTCCTCTTAGGTTTCATAATTATAAATAAATCTAGCTATCACTTAGTTTTCTAATTACTTTAGCTTCCTATTTTTATAGTTAGCTTCATTTACTTCCCCTATTTTCTCCATGTTCAGCTCTGTTGTTTAATTGTTGTCCTTTCCATCTTTCCCAAACTTCATTAATCTATGTTTATATCTCAAAAAACATTAAAAACACAGACTAGAAAAACTTCTTTGAGGAGCCCCAAAAATTTTGAATGGCTCTTTTACATTCCATCTTGGCTTACATGCCACTATTTTAACTTAGATACTTACTAACATATTTTGTTATACTTTGTTTTCCCACTTCTCTTTTTTTTCTTTAATGTCTCCAGAATTACCTTCTTTAATTACTGTTACAATAAGATTCTACTGTTCACACATCAGGTGTTATGGGTTCTTACATTAAGCATCTCTGCAACCACTTTTATGGTCATATTTATTATGCTTTTGACTTCTTAAACCATACACATTTATTTCCCTGTATTCACCTATTCTACTTTTTTTCCTTACCTTTCTGTGCTACCTATCAAGCTGGATGTCTTCCCTAGCAGCCATATGAAACTTGTTGCTGTCAAGTCCATTCTTACTCATGGTGACCCCCTGTGTCCAGAGTAGAACTGCTCAACCAGGGTTTTCTTGGTTTGGCATTTACAATTAAGTGCTTGATTATTAGCTCAAAGATTGGTGGTTTGAACCCACCCAGAGGTGCCTCACAAGACAGCCTTAGTGAAAGGTTCTGAAAGCTTACAACCTTGAAAACCCTATGGAACAGTTCTACTCTGACACATACGAGGTCACTGTGAATCAGAATCAGTAGATGGCAATTAACAACAACTTCTCTAAGGCAGCACATCACAAGCCCTTTCTTCTGCAACATTGCTAGGTGAGTTTGAATTGCCAACCTTTAGGTTAGTAGTCAAGTACAAACTGTGGCATCCAGGGACCTTTATCACAGTGTCCCTAAATTTTGAAATTATGTCCCTATGTCTACTTTCTCGAAACTATGGAACTGTATCATTCACTTTATTCTTACGTTACTTCTAGACTCAAAGAGATCTCAAGTTGTTCTTAAGGTACCAGTAGATGACGGCTTTGCCAGGTTTTATAAATGATAGTATGTAAGATAATAGAAAAGAAGTATACATAAAAATTAAGTTGAAATACAATAAGACTATCTGGAGATTATTTATCTATGATCTTAGATATACAGAATATAGTAGAGAAACTAGAAAATAGTAAGACATCCAAGCATCAAAATGAATATAGTCAAGTCTGGGGATTTCATATAGGAACATCCTTATTCAGAGCCCATTTACTTTTGTATGAAGTTAGATTAGTTTCTTGTTTTTTTTTTTTTTTTTAGTGTATTAGAAGGTATAAATAAAACCCAGAAACATTGATATCATCATGAAAAATGGCTATGGTCTTATAGTGAGTGGATAGAAAAAAATACAAGGCTGAATAACTTAGGAAATGGAGAAGTCTAGAGTACTTTGCTTTTGGACAAAGTGCATAATAGATTTCATTTGTTCTTAGGAGGATTCATTCTGTTATAGTTTGCTATGATTACAAGTAGTAGTAATAGCCCTAAGGTGGCAGTTTGCACACTTTTTGGTCTTGTTGTTATGTGCTGTCGAGTCAAACCCGACTCATAGCGACCCCTCCTTGGGTTTCCGAGGCAGTATCACTACGGAAGTAGGAATGCCCAACCTTCCTTCCGAGGAGTAGCTGGTGGGTTGGAACTGCCAGCCGTCTGGTTAGCAGGCAAGTGTCTTAGCCACTATGCTACCAGAGCTCCTTTTTCGGTCTTAGGGTCCCTTTAAAAACAACAAAAACCCAAACCCATTGCCATGGAATCAATTTTAACTCAGCAACCCTGTGTGTTACAAAGTAGAACTACACCGTACGATTTTTTTTGGGCTGTAATTTATGGAAATAGATTGCTAGATCTTTCTTTTGAACTGTCAGCCTTTTAGATTAGTAGTCAGCCCAAACCATTTGCACTATCTAGGGACCTTTCAGGATCCCTTTATACTAAAAAATGATGGAGAACCCCAAAGAGTTTTGGTTTCTGTGAGTTGTATTTGTTATCTTTATCCTATTAGGAATTAAAACTGAGAGATTTAAAAATACTAATTTTAAAATAGCAGTAAACCATTATGTGTTAACATAAATGTTTTAATGAAAAATAACTATTTTCCAAAACAATATTTAGCATAAAGAGTCACATTGTTTTATTATTTTTTTTAAGTTTCTTTTATGTCTACCTTAATTGAAAATAGGTATTCTCATATCTGCTTCTGTATTCAGTCTGTTGCAATATATTGTTTTGGTTGAAGTATGTAAGGAAAATCCAGCCTTATACAAATTAGTTGGGAAAGGGAGGAGTATTTTCATAGCTTTTTTAGATCATTGTGAATATTCCTTAGTACTACACCAAAATTTGATAAGTGGAGATTTTTAAAGGTTAGTTACAATGTGAAATCTGAAACCATATCAGTGAACTTTTTATTTCTTGTTATCTTAAAATCCATAAATTTACCTTTTACTTTGAATGAATCTTTTACTCATTAATGATTTTTGTAACTTCATGCATTGGTAGTTTGGAAAACATTGGTTTTACATTGAATTACACCTATTTTCTAAATAGTGACACATTATGCATTAGCAAAAAAACACATTTAACAAATGTTTAATATAACTAATCTGATCAGAAAAGTTTTTAAATGTTGAGTGGAAGAGAAAAGTTTTCCAGATTTCTGAGTATCTACTTGAAAACTCAAATTTTAATCATTAGTAACAAACACTATCAGTTTTTTTTTCCCCTCCTTGAAAAATACAGGCTTACTTGGTTTATTTTCTAAAAACAAAACAAAACAAACAAAAAAAACCCTACTACCAGATTCTTAAACCTAAATAACCATAATTTGTCATTTGTTCTTACAGGTCAAAATACTGCCCCTGAAAAAAACAAACTTATAAATCAAACTAATTATAGAAGTACTTTTCCTCAAGATTGCTATTCCTTCCATTGGAATATTAAAAAGACATATACTAAAGAGTTGAGATTTAAGAAAATATTTTTTACTACTTCATTAAAGATATTCTTAAGTGAAAGTGGCATTTAAAAGGAATTTTGGTGGTAGTATGTGGTAGTTAGGAGCTCTGGTAGCGTAGTGCCTAAGGTACTTGACTGCTAACCAGAAGGCTGGTGGTTCAAACCCACCAGCCACTCCTCAGGAGAAGGAAGATGGGGCAATCTACTTCCATAGTGATACTGCCTCAGAAACGCAAGGAGGGGTAGCTATGAGTCAGATCCAACTCGAAGGCACATAACAACAACAACAACATGCGGTAGCTAGTGCTATTATACCTTGATACCACTGCAATTATTTATGCTTAGGTGCTAGCAATTTTATCCACCATTGCTTTTGCACCATCAGTATAAAATGTCAATACAATGGAAAAAAGCAAATGGCATTTTAGTATTATTATGAAAATAGTTTTGACTTAAAAGACCCCTTAGTGTCTTAGGGACTCCCAGGAGCTATGAGCTCGCAGGGCCTATGGATGTTGGGACTCTGAGAACTTTGATGGATGTTGGGATTTACGGAGCTTTCATTTCTTTCTTCCATTTTTCTTTGTCTTTTTTGGTCTCTCATTCTGGTAAATCCTTAGGCTTAATCTTTTAGCTCACTTATTTGGCCTTAGGTTTTTTTTTTTTCCAATTCTTTTATTACATCTTTTAGAAATGAAATTTCTAAGAAATCTTTTGCTTTTTTTTTTTTTTTTTGACATTTTATTGTGGTTTGGGTGAAAGTTTACAGAGCACATTAGTTTCCCATCCAGCAATTTATGTACATTTTGTTTTGTGACATTATTTGTAATTCACTCAATGTAACAGCACTCTTTGTACTTTCTTTCTGGGTTCCCTTTTTCCTTTTGTCCTTCTTTCCTGCCCTTCCTGCCTTCTGAACTTTGTTTTTGGGCAAATGTTGCCATTTTCATCTCATATGGTTGATTGTTCTGAAGAAATACGTTCCTCCCTGGTATTACTGTCACTGTATAAGCCAAACTCACTGCCATCGAGTCAGATCCGACTCATAGTGACCCCTCCTTGGGTTTCCGAGGCAGTATCACCATGGAAGTAGATTGCCCAACCTTCCTTCTGAGGAGTGGCTGGTGGGTTTGACCCACCAACTTTCTGGTTAGCAGTCAGATGCCTTAGACACTTACGCCACCAAAGCTCCTTGTTACTTTATAGGTCTGTCTATTGTTTGGCTGAAAGGTGATCCCCGGGATGGGTTCAGTTCTAGGTTTGAAGAATGTCTAAGGGTCATAGTCTCAGAGGTTCCACCAGTCTCTGTCACACCAGTAAGTCTGTTATTTCTTTCCTTTTTTAAATGATTATGGATTTTGTTCTACATTTTTCTCGCACTCTTTTCAGGACCTTCTGTTGTGATCCTGATTAAAGCAGCCAGTAGTGTTAGCCAGGCACCATCTGTTGCTTTTTATTGGAATCAGTTTTTATTTTTTAGTTGTGTTTTGAACGACATACAACCACTTAAATTTAACTTGACATTATTTTAACATTGATTTCTGTTTCCTGTACTGACACTGTTAATCTTATGTGTTTGGTGTCTCTGTCATACTTTTGGTGTTTCCTCAAATGTAGATTTTTCATAGTGGTTAATGTTTTTATAGTATGGTCTAGACTAAATGGTATTTACATTTAAGTGTATTTCCCTAGGTCAAATGAATCCTTGTTCATCTAGCTTTTGTAATTACTTAGAAGAGGAAAGGGAGAAATATTTAGCTGAAAACCTCTCCTTTAGGATGTGTGGATAGTTGGTTCTCTTGGTACATGTACATGTGTTTCCTGTCTTCAGGAGATATGCCCCTATTTTTACAGTACTACTGCCTAAGTTTTAGATCTCCCATAGTACGGAGGGCTGTATGGGAGGCCTTAATCATGCTGGAGTCAGCCACTTTAGCTAGCAAGGAATTAGTGCAGCTGTTCTACCATGGTTTTATTACCTGGCTGATTGCCCAGTACACACTTTCTCCAGTCCTTCTTGCTAAGAAAACTTACCCTTTTTGGAGATCCCACTTTGTATTTATTTTGGGCATCTGGTTCTTCAGTTGTGTTGTGTTTTGTTGCTGTTCTTCCACCTTCCCCCAATCTGCTGTCTATTCTCTAAAAATTACTGCCTTTCTCATCTGTAGGTATAGCCCTCCCAGTTTTTCAGCACTGCTACGTATGTGTTGTAATTATTTTTCCTTATTTTAAAATTTGAAACATACAGAAAAGTTGGATGCATGTTATAAAGAACTTTTTTATTCTTGAACTATTTGACAATAAAATTGCCAACCTGATGCACCATCACCCCCAAATACTTTAATGCTTATTTTCTACAAACAAGGATTTTCTCCTATAAAACAAATGACAATGAAACCATTAGAGTCAAGAAGTTAACGTGAATATGTTACTTACTGACACTAAATGCCAGATTTGATTCAAGTTTAAACAGTTGTCTGAATAATGCTTGTAGAGCAAAAGGATCCTGTTCAGAATGATGAGTTACATTTAATTGTCATGTCTTTTTATACTTTTTTTTTTTTTATTCCAGAACACTTTCTTTCCTTTGCTTTTATGGCTTTGACACTTTTAAAGATTATTATTTTCAAAAATTAAATTTGAAAACCCTCAGTTTTTTTTTTGTAGTTGTAACACCATCAGTTATTTTGTAGACTACCCTTTAATTTGCATTTGTCTGTTTTTTTTTTTTTTTTTTAATGGTTAGATCTTTGATTAGGCTTTCCTGATTAGATTTTGGCTGGTGATAAAGAAATCATGCTGCTACTTCTCAGGCATCTTATCAGATGACAGACTGTTTCAATTGATGTTGTTCACTTTGGTTATATGAAGTTTGTGACTGTCAGCCTTTTCCACTGTCAAAGTACTTTTTCCTCACTTGTAAATTTTGTGAGGAGGTGGTTTTAAACTATGTAAATGTACTGTTTCTCATCAAACTTTTAATTTGTACGTTTATTTACGTCTATGTAAATATGTTTCCTATTATATTCAGAGGAGCTCTGGTAGCATAGTGCTGAAGGCATTTGACTGCTAACTAGAAGGCTGGCAGTTTAAACCTTCTTCGGAAGGAAGATTGGGTCATTTACTTCCCTAGAGATACCGCCTCGGAATCCCAAAGAGCGTTGCTGTGAGTCACTATGAGTTGGAATCAACTCCATGGTAGTGAGTTTGGTGGTTTTTTTTTTAAATTATAGTCAAAGGATTATAATCCACTATCATTTATTCTGATGCTGTAATTGTTCCTTATTTGCCCAGGAAAGAATCCCTTCTATCTGGCTTTTCTATTTTTTTTTCCCCCTGAAATCTCTCTCTTTCCTTTGAGTATTTTCTGCTTTGTAGCCCAGTAAGATGTTCCTGGTTTATTTTAGAGGGAAATGGAATTTAGAAGCCAAGATCTGGTAGGTGGCATGTGCTTATTGCATTTGGGTTGTTGCTGTTCCCAGGTTGTCTTAGTGTTCACAGCTAATAATATTTATATGTATATACCACCTCCCCCAGTGTTAAGAAAAGAAGCCAAACCAAACTCACTGCCATAGAGTCGATTCTGACTCATAGTGATCCCCTTTGGTTTTCCAAGGAGGTAAATCTTGCCCAGTCTTCCTTCTGCAGAGTGGCTGTTGGGTTTGAACCACCAACCTTCTGGTTAGCAGTCAAATGCCTTAGGCACTAAGCCACCCAAAGCTCTGCTCCAGCATTTAGATCTGTATTTCTTTATCTGTTGAAAACCGTGAGTTCACAATGGGGTCTCCAATTCTAATCCAGTGCTACAGGGTTCTTTCCTGTTTCTTCCCTTTCTATATTTGCCACTTGGCTCTGATAGTGACAATTATTTTTGTTTTTATACTTTTCTGTTAGGGAGGTGAGATAAACATTTGTTCATGTAGATGTTTTGAACCAGAAGTGTCTGACAGTCCATTTAGTTTCACAATAAATTCTAAAGTGATAAAATTCTGAAACTTTAAAAGATAAGCTTTAATAATATAGTAAAATACATTTAGGTAAAATATTTCATTCCTCAGTAATTTCAGGCTACCATGTGAAAGGTGAAGGAACCCTGATGGCACAGTGGTTAAGCACTTGGCTGCTAACTGAGAGGTCGGCAGTTTGACCCCACCAGCCGCACTGCAGGAGAAAAGACCTGGTGATCTGCTCTCATAAAGATTACAGCCTAGGTAATCCTGTGGGGCAGTTCTACTCTGTCCTATAGGGTCACTATGAGTCAGAATCGACACAGCAGCACCTACTAACAACGTGAAAGGTGGGTGGAAAGAATCTGGTACTTTTTATTTTGGATAATTTCCTTGTAGATATAATGCTGAAGCTTAATTTTAGTATGAGTGCACTGACTTTGATGCAACTATGTTTTTCCTTATTGAGGACATATTGTTTGTTTGATGCCAAAGTTTGGAGTATCTCTCTTCTTGGTAATGGTGTCCTTAGATTTTCAAATTAGACCAATTCTAGAATCTTAGGGAATCTAATTTATATTAGGGCTAGTACGGGAAACCTGTAATCTAAAAATCAATTTCCTTGCCAGACTAGAGTAAGTTGGTATGACTTTACTACTCCTGGAGATTTTGGAAGTGATTTACAAGAAATTCTGGGATATCCTTTGTGACCAGAGTAGATTACTTATCCTTATGCTTTCATTGTGGAATCCATTTGGCAGTCTTTTTTTTTAAATGCCTTTTGGATTTAATGATATTCTTAGAAAAAAACAAATTTATTCTAAGATTGTAAAAATAATAATCTATGTTTGCTTCTTATCTTGACTTGAGTCAAATAATCATCTAGCTTTTTTCTCCCTAATTTTCTATCCAGTGTGGTAACATGGTCGGAATAAATCATCTTTTTATCTCTGAAATTTCACTTTAGTGGCCAACTACCATAAATATTTAATTAATCCATGTCAAGATTTAAAAAAAAACCCTTTTTTTAAAAGAAAACCTGAATTTTTTTTTCTTTCTTTTTACTATATGCTTTCATGGACTCTCTGGTAGTGTAGTGCCTAAGGCACTTGACTGCTAACCAGAAGGCTGGCAGTTCAAACCCACTAGCCACTCCTCAGAAGGAAGATGGCGCAATCTACTTTGTAGTGATACTGCCTCGGAAACCCAAGGAAAGGGATCGCTATGAGTCGGGTCCGACTCAACAGCACGTAACAACAACAACAACAACAACATACGCTTTCATATCAGGAAGTGTCTCTTTATTATTCTACTTTTTATAAGATTTTTCCAAAATGATTTTTATCAAGTTCTAAAAATAATTCACGTTGGTATGTTAATTGGGCAGGACTTTGAATTTATAATATAGGAACTAATTGATATCTTTACAATAGCATAATCTCTTTTTCTAGGAAGGTATGTTTTCCATATATTTAAAATTTTATCTTCTTCAAGGAGATTATGATTTTCCTCTCGTTATATCCATATTTCTTTTTAGTGTATTTTTTGTTTTTCCTGGCTTCTCTCAGGATAATTACTTTATTTTATTATTATTATTTTTTACAGTGTTCTCTCCCTCTCCTCCCACCCCTCATAGCCAACAAAGAACGCTACCTTCCATATATAAACTTTTTCTTGACTTTTTATAATAATGAACTAATAAAATATTTGTCCTTCTCTGATTGACTTATTTCACTTAACATAGTGTCCTCCAAGTTTATCCACGTACACGGTGTTTTGCAGGTTCTACATTATTCTTCAATGCTGCATAATATTCACTTGTGTGTGTGTACCATAGTTTGGTTATCCATTCTTTTATTGATGGGCGCCTAAGTTGTTTCCATCTTTTTGTATTGTAAATAGTACTGCGATAAACACTGAGGTGCATGTATCTGTTCTTGTCCTGGTTCTTCTTTAGGATGTATATCTAGTAATGGGATTGCTGGATCAAATGTTATTTCTAATTCCAACTTTTTAAGGAATCGCCATATTGTTTTCCACAATAGTTGTATCATTTTACAGTCCCACTAGCAGTGTGTGAGAGTCCCAATCTCTCTACATCCTCACCAGCATTTGTTATTTTCTGTCTTGTTGAACTTTGTCATTAGTGCTGGGACAAGATGATATCTCATAGTTGTTTTGATTTGCACCTCTTTAATGGGTAATGATCAAGAACATTGCTCAATGTGTTTCTTGCCCACCTAAATATCCTCTTTGGTGAGGTTTCTACTCATGTATTCTGCCCATTTTTGAATTGGATTATTTGTCTTTTTGTTGTTGAGGTATTAGAGTTTTCTATAAATTTTAGAGAAAAGTCCCATGTCAGACATGTCATTGCCAAATATTTTTTCCCAATCTGTAGGTTCTGTTTAGACTCTTTTGGAGAAGTGTTTTGAAGCACATAAAAATTTAATTTTCAGAAGGCCCATTCACCTATTTTGTCTTCTGCTGTTTGTACAGTTTGGATTTTGCTTGTCTGTTTATGCCATATATTGTTGTTGTTGTTGTTGTTGTTGTTATGTGCCATAGAGTCAAACCCGACTCATAGCGACCCCTCCTTGGGTTTCCGAGGCAGTATCACTACGGAAGTAGGATTGCCCAACCTTCCTTCCGAGGAGTGGCTGGTG
>NW_006921949.1:3049855-3050884 GCF_000298275.1 Orycteropus afer afer
ATCTTGTTAACTATTGGGCTGAGAGCCTGCCCCTGGGGTGAGTTTTATTCCAGGTGCAGAATGTATTCCAGGGCCATAGTATTAGGAGTCTTACCAGATTTCATCTGACAACTAATTCTGGTCATTATTGAATTTTTGGATTTTGTTCCATGTTTTCCCTCCTATTCTATCCAGCATCTCCAGATTTGATCCTTTCCTGAGGGGTTGGCATTGGTAGCCGGGCACCATCTAGTTCTTCTGGTCTCAAGGGCCATCGGGTTCTAGGGCAGATTGCTTCTAAATGCCCTTGGGTTTTTTTTTTTTTGTGTGTGTGTGTGTGTGTGCTTCTTCACTTCCAACGCTAGGAGACTGTTAGTTGCATCTTAGATGGCCGCTTGAAAGCTTTTAAAACCCTAGTCTTAAAATGTAGGATGCTATTCACCAATGTAGGATGTGCCAGCACCATTTGTTAAAGAGACCATCTCTTCCCCATTTAATGGATTTCAGCCCTTTGTCAAAAATCAGTGGACCATAGGTCAATGGACCTATTTCTGGGTTCTCAGTTCTGTTCCACTGGTCTATGTTGTACCAGTACCAGGTTGTTTTGACTACTGTGGCTATGTAGTAGGTTTTGAGATCTGGGAGTGTGAGACTGCCTACTTTGTTCTTCAGTAGTGCTTTGTTTATCCATGGTGTGTCTCTTTTCAGTATAAAATTAGTGATTGGATTTGCCATATCCTTAAAGAACACTGATGGGATCTGGATTGGGATTGCATTGAATGTATAGATTGCGTTGGGTAGTATTGACGTTTTCACAGTGTTCAATCTTCATGTCCACAAGCATGGTATGTTCTTCCATTTATGTAGATCTCTTATTGTTTCTTGAAGTAGTGTTTTATAGTTATCTTTGTACAGGTCTTTTGTGTCCCTATTGAGATTTATTCCCAAGTATGTTATTTTTTGGTAGCTGTTGTAAGTGGTATTGATTTCCTTATTTCCTTTTCAATGATCTTTTTGCTGGTGTAGAGGAATCCAACTGAATTTTGGATG
>NW_006921949.1:3060261-3061200 GCF_000298275.1 Orycteropus afer afer
TCCCGTTTTGTTTTCAGGTTTCTTTCTTTGTCTTGGTTTTGGTGAGTTTGATGATGACATATCCTTGTGATTTTCTTTTGAGGTCTGTCCTGTTTGGGGTTCTTTGGACTTCTTGAATGGATATATTCTTCTCTTTCGATCATATCAGGGAAATTATCTTCCAACAAATCTTTGACAATTTTCTCTGTGTTTTTATTTGTCTCTTCCTGTTCTGGAATGCTGATTACATTTAGGTTATACTTTTTGATGGTATCGCATATGAACCTTAGACTTCGTTCAGTTTGTTTTGATCTATTTTTTGATTGATCCCTTTCCAAAGAAGTATTGAGGTATTTGTCTTCGATCTCACTAACTCTGTCTTCCATTGATTCAGTTCTCCCCCTTTGCCTGTTCAATGTGTTACCTGTTTCTGAAAATATAGTATTAATCTTCTGAATTTCTATTTGTAGATTTTGTACCATTTCTAATTTTTCATTTGTTCTTGTGTTGTCTTTTGAAATTGTTCTAGGGTTTTCTCTGTGTTTTCCTTGAGGTATCTCTCAGTCCGTTGAAGGTGTTGTTGTTAGGTGCCATTGTGTTGTTTCTGACTCATAATGACCCCGTGCACAGCAGAACAGAACACTGCTTGATCCCGCACCAGCTCCATGATCGTTGCTATACTTGAGCCCATTGTCACAGCCACTGTGTCAATCCATCTCATCAAAGGCCTTTCCCTCTTTCGTCAACCCTCCACCCTACAAAGCATGACGTCCTTCACCAGGGAATGGTCCCCTCTGAAAACAAGACCAAAGTAGGTGAGACGAAGTCTGACCATTCTCGCTTCCAAGGAGCATCTCGGCTGCACTTCCTCCAGGACAGATCAGTTGGTTCTTTTAGCAGTCCACGATCCTTTCAGCATTCTTCGCCAGCACCACAACTCAAAAGCATCAACTCTTCTTC
>NW_006921949.1:3061873-3067328 GCF_000298275.1 Orycteropus afer afer
GAATTCCCATTCTTCTCAATGTTATCCATAATTTGTCATGATCCACACAATCAAATGCCTTTGCATAGTCAATAAAACACAAGTAAACATCTTCCTGGTATTCTTTGCCTTGAGCCTAGATCCATCTGACAGCAGCTATGATATCCCTTGTTCCACGTCCTCTTCTGAATCCAGTTTGCACCTCTGAAAGTTCTCTGTCAATACACTGCTGCAACCGTTTTGAATTATTTTCAGTAAGCTCTTACTTGTGTGTGATATTAATGGTATTGTTCGATAATTTCCACATTCTGTGGGATCACCTTTCTTTGAAATGGATACAAATATGGATCTCTTCCAGTCAGTTGGCCAGTAGCTGTCTTCCAAATCTCTTGGCATAACCGAGTGAGCGCCTCCAGTGCGGCATCTGTTGGTTGAAATATCTCAATGGGTAGTCCATCATTTCTTGGAGCCTTGTTCTTTGCCAATTCCTTTATTATAGCTTCGACTTCCTCCTTCAGTACCATTGGTTCTAGATCATATGCCACTTCCTGAAATGGATGAAAATCAACCATTTCTTTTTGGTACGGTGACTCTGTGTATTCCTTCCATCTTTTTTTGATGTTTCCTGCATCATTTAATATTTTGCCCATAGAACCTTTCAGTCTTGCAACTCAAGGCTTGAATTTTTTCCTCAGTTCTCTTGGTTTGATTATATAATGTTCTTCCCGTTTGGTTTTATAATTCCAAGTCTTTGCATATTTTATTATAATTGAAATTGTCTTCTTGAGCTGCTCTTTGAAATCTTATGTTCAGCTCTTTTGTCATTTCTTCCATTTGCTTTAGCTACTCTCCATTCAAGGGTAAGTTTCAGAGTCTTTTCTGACATCCATTTTGGTCTTTTCTTGCTTTCCTGTCTTTGTAATGATGTTTTACATTTTTCCTTGTGTTGTTGTTAATGTCACCCCACCATTCCTCTGGTTTTTGGTCCTTTGTGTTCAGTGCACCAAATTTATTCTTTAGATGATCTATAAATTCAGGAGGGATGTGTTCAATCAAGGTCATATTTTGGCTCTTGTGGACTTATTTTAATTGTCTTCAGCTTCAACTTGAATTTGCATATGAGCAGCTGATGGTGTGTTCCACAATCAGCTCCTGGCCTTGTTCTTTCTGAAGATACTGAACTTCTCCATCACCTCTTTCCACAGATGTAGTCAGTCTGATTCCTGTGTACTCCATCTGGTGAAGTCCACGTGTGTAGCCGTCATTTTTGTTGTTGAAAGAAATGAATAAGTCATTGGTCTTCCAAAATTCTGTCATGTGATCTCCAGCATTATTTCTATCACCAAAGCCATATTTTCTAACTTTTGCATTCCAGTCACCAGTGATAATTAACATATCTTTATTCCATGTTTGGTCAATTTCAGACTGCAGACGTTGGTAAAAATCTTAAATTTCCTCGTCTTTGGCTTTGGTAGTTTGTGCATAAATTTTAATAGTAATATTAATTGGTCTTCCTTAGAAGCACATGGATGTTATCCTATCACTGATAGCATTGTACTTCAGGATGGATCTTGAAACATCCTTTGTGATGATGAGTGCCATGCCATTCTTCTTCAGTTTGTCATTCCTGGCATAATAGATTATATTGTTGTTTGATTCAGAATGGCCCAATCCAGTCGATTTGAGCTCACTAATGTGTAGGATATTGATCTTTATGTGTTACATTTCATTTTTTGACAGCTTCCAATTTTCTTAGATTCATACTTCATACATTCCATGTTCCAATTAATAATGTACTTTTTGCAGCTATTTCGTTGCATTTTGAGTCATGGCATGCCAGCAAATGGAGGTCCTGAAAGCTTTACTTCATCTACATCATTAAAGTCAGCTCTACTCTGAGGAGGCACATCTTCCTCAGTTGTATTTTTAGTGTCTTCTGACTTGAGAGGCTCATCTTCCAGCACTGTATTAGTCAGTGTTCCAGGACTATTCATTATGTTTTCCAGTAGTATATCAGACAGTGTTTCACTGCTATTCATAAGGTTTTCACTGGCCAGTTCTGTGAGAAGTGGCTAGCCCTTTCCTTCCTCTGAGTCTGTCTTAGTCTGGAAGCTCCACTCAAACCTGCCCACCATGGGTGACCCTGCTGGTATTTGAAATACTGGTAGCACAGCCTCCAGGCTATAGCAACACACAAGACACCCCAGTATGACAAACTGACAGATGAGTGTTTTTTGCCCTCAGTAAATATACCTTTTTTTAAAAAAAAATTCCAGTTTGTCATACATGATTGTTTTCAATTTTAGAAGCAACAAAAATAAAATTCACTTTATAAAAATGTTAACATCAGTCTTAGAGCCAAGGAGTTCTATATAAAGATTTATCCTAAATCAGTATGTAAGTCTGTTATGTGATCTCAGATTGATGTTTACCAACACATGTTCGAAAGTGAACATGACTTGAAGTGTACTTAAGGATGAAGATCAACGATCACAGTCTTCAGTATGTTTTATACCTCACCTCAACATAAGGAAAATGAAAATCCTCACAACTAGACTAATAAATAACATCATGATAAATGAGAAAAGATGAAAATTGTCAAAGATTTCATTTTATTTGGATCCACAGTCAATACCTATGGAAGCAGTTGTCAAGAAATCACATGTCGTTTTGCACTGGGCAAATCTGCTGCAAGGTGTTGAGAAGCAAAGATGTCCCTTTGAAGACTAAGGTGCTTCTAACCCAAGCTATGGTATTTTTAGTTGCCTCATATGCATGTGAAAGCTGGACAATGAATAAGGAAGACCAAAGAGGAGTGATGCCTTTGAATTGTGGTGTTGGTGAAGAATGCTGAAAGTACAATGGACTTCCAGAAGAAGGAACAAAGCTGTCCTGGAAGAAGTGCGCTGGAATGCTCCTCAGAAGTGAGAATGGCCAAAGTTTATCTCACCTACTTTGATCATGTTATCAGAAGGGACCATTCCCTGGAGAAGTATATCTTGCTTGGTAAAGTGGAGGGTCAGAAAAAAAGGGGAATACCCTCAGTGAAATGGATTGACAAAGTAACTGCAACAATTGGCTCAAGTATAGCAAGGATTGTGAGGATGGTGCAGGACCAGTGTTTCATTCTGTTGTACGTAGAGTTGCTATAAATTGGAATTGACTAGGTGGTACCTAACAACATATGTGGAATAATGTAACATAGGTGTTAAGATTTTGTGTATTAAATGTTTTCACTGATTTTTTTTTTAATGATAAGCTTTTAGTAATGTATGCTCATAGTTTCTGGAAAATTAGAAATTGCTATGTTGGCTTTTTTCCCACCCCTTGTAATTGCAAATGTTTGTAGATGAAAGTGGAAATTCACTAATCACTGAATTTTTCTATAGTCATTTATAGTTCTGTAACACTTATTTGGCCTCTACACATTCTGCTTATCCATTACACCCAACTCAAGTACTCTTGTTTTCACTGACAGTATTTATTTTTTCCTTTTTTTTGGTGTGGCATATGGTTGGGTGCTTGACTACTGGCCAAAAGGTTGGTGATTTGAAACCACCCAGAAGGACCTGGGAAGACAGGCCTGAAGATCTGCTTCTGAAATCTTTGAAAAAGCTATGGAGTAGTTCTACTTGGCACATATGTGGTTGCCATGAGTCAGAATCAGCAAGATGTAATTATAAACAGCAGCATGAATATTTTGGTTACCCAGCTAGTTTTTTCTTATTTTTATTTTTAAATTCTGATATTCTCTACTTCCCTATATTTATGTTCCCAACCTATTACTTGGCCAAAAGATGACCTGCAGAAATAGATTCCAATCCAAGTTCAAAGGATAACTTAGGGTGATAGACTTGGGGGTTCCTCTGGTCTCTTTCCATCTAGGAAGTCTGACCTTTTTTTTTATTAAAAAAAAATTGTGATTTGGGTGAAAATTTACAGAGCAAATTCACTTTCCATACAGCAGTTCACATACACTTTGTCTCATGACATTGACCACAATTAACCACAGTGCAACAGCTCCCCTCCCACTTCCTCCCGATAGTTACCTCTTCCCTGTGTCCATCCCTCCATGCACTCCTGCCCCCTGAGCTGTCTCCCTGTGCATAAGCAGCCCTTTTTTTCCCCATGATTGTTCTCTCTGAGGAGTGTATCTACCTCAGGTAAATATTCTACTCATATGCCTGTCTTTTGCTTGGCTGGAAGCCACAGGTGTGGGTTCAATTCCAGACCTCAAGGGCAGCTAGGGGCCATAGTCTCAGTGGTTCCACCAGGATCCATCAGACCAGCAAACCTGGTCCCCCCCCTTTTGTTTCCTCCAAATGAATTTGAGTTTTGTTCCATATTGTTCTCCCTCTCCATCAAGGATCTCCTACATAGATCCCCTTCCAAGTGGTTGACAGTGGTAGCCGGGCACCATCTAGTTCTTCTGGTCTCAGTTGTATAGGCTGCAGATTGGATGGTGTAACAGTCGCTAGGACTGATTGTTTCCATGAATTTTTTGTTTTTTTTCATTCTTCTTTGCTCTGGATGAGGAGAGACCCATCATTGCATCTACATGGCAGCTTGCAAGCTTTTAAGATCCCAGTTGCTACTCGCCACTGTAGGAGGTGGAACAATGTTTTGTGTAGTATGTTATGCCAATTGAGCTTGATGTTCCCTGTGACTATGGTCCCCAGTCTGCAGGTTCAACTACTCGGTCCTCCTTGGTAGCTGGCTGTGACCAAGAAGTGACTACAACCTTGTCCCTTGTCAGCTCTACTCTACACTTTGGAATTGAGATCATACAAATAAACTTATAGGACCATTGTCTGCCAACCCTATACATGGTCTTGGGTACACTCCACACTTCATCCTACTAGTTCAGCTTGTCCACCCATCTAGCCACCCATATACCCATGTTTGCCTTTACTGACAATATGGTACTGTATGTGCAGAAGGGTTCATCTTTGTTGTCTGTGCCTCCCACGTACCTCTCTCTGTCTTTCTCTTCCTCAGTGCCACCATATTGATCACTCACATTTGGTACCTACCCCTTCACAGGTCATACTCTCTTCACCCAAATCAATACTTGTCTCTACCTATCTAACAGTATTAGCTGTCCTCCCCTCCCACTCCTGCTAACCAACAAAGAAATTTCCTTCCATATATCAACCAATTCATTGATGTTTTACAATAACGAACTAATACAGTATTTGTCCTTCTGTGATTGACTTATTTATGCTGCATAATGTCCTCCAAGTTCATCCATGTTATGCGATGTTTTGCAGATTCTATCTTATTGTTTAGGGTTGTATAGTATTCCATCGTGTGTATGTACCATACTTTGGTTATCCATTCTTCAGTAGATAGACACCTGTGTTGTTTCCATCTTTTGGCTATTGTAAATAGTGCTAGGATGAAAATGGGTGTGCATATATCTGTTCTTGTTATGGCTCTCACTTCTTTAGGGTATATACCTAGTAATGGGATGGCT
>NW_006921949.1:3067611-3071800 GCF_000298275.1 Orycteropus afer afer
GTTATTACCAAATATTTTTTCCCAATCTGTAGGTTCTCTTTTGACTCTTTTGGAGAAGTCTTTGGAAGCACATAAAAATTTAATTTTTAGAAGGTCCCATTCATCTAGTTTTTCTTCTGTTGTTTGTGCATTTTGTGTTATGCTTGACAGTCTATTTATGCCATATATTAGGGCCCCTAAATTTGCCTCTGTTTTTTCCTTGAGGCACTCTATAGTTTTAGGTTTCACATTTAAGTCTTAGGTCCCTCTGGAGTTAGTTTTGTGTATGGTGTGAGGTACAGATCTTGTTTCATTTTTCTGCAAATGAATATCCAGTTTTGCCAGCACCATTTATAAAATAAACTTTCTCTTCCCCATTTAATGGATTTTGGCCCTTTGTCAAAGATCCGCTGAGTATAGGTCGATGGATCTATTTCTGGATTTTCCATTCTGTTCCACTGGTCTATGTGTCTGTCATTATACCAGTACTGGGCAGTTTTGAGTACTGTGGCTGCATAGTAGGTTTTGAGATCAGGCAGTGTGAGACCTCCTACTTTGTTCTTCTTCTTCAGTAGTGCTTTGCTTATCTGAGGTCTCTTTACTTTCTATATAAACTTAGTGTTTGGTTTTTCCGTATCCTCAAAGAATGTTGATGTGATCTGGATTGGGATTGCATTGAATGTATAGATTGCTATCCATGAGCATGGGTATGTTCTTGCATTTATGTAGATCTCTTATGGTTTGTTGAAGTAATCTTTGATAGTTTTCTTTGTACAGGTCTTTTGTGTCCCTGCTAGGATTTATTCCTAGGTATTTTATTATTATTATTATTTTTGCTAACGATTGTAAATGGTATTGATTTCCTTATTTCTTTTTCAGCAATCTTGTTGCTGGTGTAGAGGAATCCAACTGATTTTTGGATGTTGATCCTATATCCTGCCATGATGCTAAATCTGTCATTTAGTTCCAGTAGATTTTTATCTGGAAATGTCCTAATTTCACCATCATATTTGAGGGACAGTTTTGCTGGGTACATAATTCTTGGTTGGAAATGTTTCTCTTTCAGTGTTTTATGTCTACCATTCCACTGTCTTCTCGCCTGCATGGTTTCTGTCAAGAAATCCAAGCTTAGTCTTATTAGTTGCCTCTTGTAGATAACTTTTCGTTTTTCCCATGCTGCTCTCATGATTCTTTGTTTGTCTTTGGTTTTCATGAGTTTGATGATGATATGTCTTGGTGTTTTTCTTTTGGGGTCTATCCTGTTTGGGGTTCATTGGACTTCCTGAATGGATGTATTCTCATCTTTCATCATATCAGGGAAGTTCTCCTCCAACAAATCTGGGACAGTTTTTCTCTGTGGTTTTATTTTTCTCTTCCTGTTCTGGAATCCCAATGACACATAGGTTATTCCTTTTGATGGTATCCCACATGATCCTTAGTCTTTCTTCATTTTGTTTGGATCTGTTTTCTGATTGATCCCTTTTTAAAGAAGTATTCAGGTATTTGTCTTCAGTCTTATTAGTTCTGTCTTCCATTGCATCAGTTCTACTCCTATGCCTTTCAACATATTATCTATTTTGACAATTTAGTATTAATCTTCTGGATTTCTAGCTGTAGATTTAGAATCATTTCTAATTTTTCATTTATTTTGTCATTTTGTTACTGTATTTTCTTCCAAAATTGTTCTAGCGTTTTGTCTGTGTTTTCCTTGGTCTGTCTCTCAGACCTTTGAAGATACCTAAATATAATTCTTTTGAATTCTTTATTAGGGAGTTCCAATGCTGCTTCTTCCTCAGGGATGTGTTTTGGGTCAGTATCCTGGTCCCTTGTTTATCCTGTTTTATCTTGCTTCTTTGTGTGGACTGTGATGCTCTGTTGTCTCTGAGGCATTGTGATGTTTTTGTGTTTATATTTAATTGGTGATTGTATGTTGCAATCATTTGCCCATGATTTTCATTTTCTTTGTTTTGTTTGGATGTTATCTATACAGGCACTGTGCTGTGCTGTGCTCCTCTATTCACTAGTTGACAGCACTTATACACTCATCACTTGTCTCCTTTCTTGTTGTCAGCCTCTTGTATATCCTTGCAGCCCCTGGCAAACAGAGTCTGTTCTTAGGTTCCTGGAATCTGAATGAGAATGCTATCACTTTAAAATTCAAAATGGTTGCCACTTGTAAACATTCAAAATGGCTGCACCCTTGGTCACTTTAAATATCTATAATGGCCACTGCTTGTAAACATTCAAAATGGCTGTGCCCTCTGGACAGCAGAAAGTCCACAGCTCGGGTTGTCTCCCTCCTTGCTGTTTCCCTTCCTAGTCATCGGCCACCAGAGCAGTTGTCCCTGTAGCCCTTAGTGAGCAGGACTGATCTTTAGGTCAGTTCTCAGGTCCCAACACCACTTGAAATATTCAAGCTGTTGGTCTCATCAGAGTAGCTGACAGTCTGCAGCTCTGACTGTCTCTGTACTCACTGTTTTCATTAAGGTTTTTCCACTACTTGGTGCCTAATCGACTTCTGTATAGTTCCTTTCAAAGCTCAGGGTTCCAGGCTTATCTTCTGTATCTCTGTCAATTGGTTTTTCTTTTCTTTGTTGAAGAAGGTCTGTGTTGCTTGTCTGCCTATTCCTCCCTCTTACCGGAAGTCTAGTTCCAGTAGAGTTTTGACTGAGTCTCTCGGGTTTTCTAGGTATGAGATCATATCTTCAGCAAATCAGAATATTTTGACTTCTTCCTTACCAATTTTGATGCCTTTGATTTCCCTTTCTTGCCTTATGGCCCTGGCTAGGGCCTCCAGTACAGTGTTGAATAGAAGTGGCGATAGAGGGCATCCTTGTCTGGTTCCTGTTTGCAAGAGAAATGGTTTCATTCTCTCTCCATAGAGTATAATGTTGGCTATTGGTTTTGCATATATGCCCTTTGTTATGTTGAGGAATTTCCTTTCTATTACTATTTTGCTGAGAATTTTTATCAGGAATGAGTGTTGGATTTTATCAAATGCCTTTTCTGCATCAATTGATATGATCATGTGGTTCTTTTCCTTTGTTTCAATTATGTGGTGGATGATATTGATGGTTTTTCTGATGCTGAACCATTCTTGCATACCTGATATGAACCTCACTTGGTCATAATGGGATGATTTTCTTGATATGTTGTTGTAGCCTATTGGCTAGGATTTTGTTGAAGATTTTTTGGCTCTATATTTAACAACAACAACAACAACGACATATTCATGACAGATATTGGTCTGTAGTTTTTCTTTTGAGTGATGTCTTTGCTTGGTTTTGGTATCAAGGTTATGTTTGCTTCGTAAAATGAATTGAATGTTTTGGAATAATTTGAGTAGGATTGGTGTCAGTTCTTCCTTGAATGTTTGGGAGAATTCTTCAGTGAAACCGTCTGGGCCAGGACTTTTTTTGTTGGTAATTTTTTTTTTATGACCTGTTCAATTTCTTCTTTTGTTACGGATCTATTCAACTTATCTACATCAGTCTTTGTTAGTTTAGGCAAGTGTTGTATTTCTTTCAGAAATGTGTCTATTTTTTCTAGATTTTCAAATTTGTTGGAATACAGTTGTTCATAGTATTCTGATATTATCCTTTCTATTTCATTTGGTTCTGTTGTGATGTTGCCCATTTTGTTTCTTATTCGTGTTGTGTTCTCTCCCTCTTTTTTCTTTGTTAAATTTGCTAGTGTTTTGTAAATTTTATTAATCTTTAAAAAAAAAACAACTTCTAGTCTTGATTTTTTTCTCTTTCATTGATTTCTGCTCGAATCTTTATTATTTCCTTTCTTCTGTTGTCTGTAGGCTCTTCTTGCTGTTTTACAGGTTTCTGGATTATGTCATCTTGTGTATTACTGGTCAGTTGTTTGCTATTATTGGTTCTCTGTTCAAAGGACTCCCTTTAGTATGTCTTGTTAGGTTGGTCTGATTTTAACCATTTCCCTTAATTTCTGCTTATCTGGAAATCTCCTAATTTCACCATCATGTTTGAGGGACAATTTTGACAGCTATATAATTCTTGGTTGGAAATTTTTCTCTCTCAGGGTTTTATACATACCATCCCATTGCCTTCTTGCTTGCATGGTTTCTGCTGAGAAATCAGAGCTTATTCTTACTGGTTGTCCTTTGTAAGTAACTTTTCGTTTTTCCCGTACTGTTTTCAGGATTCTTTTCTTGTCTTTGGTTTTGATGAATTTGATGATGATA